>NC_140503.1:210728589-210776044 GCF_964339955.1 Pipistrellus hanaki | reverse complement strand
CTTCAGGACACCCACGGGCCTCCGTGCGCCTCGGGGCCGGCCCTCCTACCCCAACCCCTCCCCCCATCCCGATCGCTCACACCAAAGGGCAGCTCACAGCAGCGTGTCCTGGGACGCCCACAGCCCTGCCTATGGGCTTTGACAACCGGGAGAGAGCTGTGCCAAGTCCGAGAAAAATCACTTTCCACTCTGGGGGCACCTCCCCGGCCCCTCCGGAGGTTCTTACTGGTCTGGTGGCCGGGCCCCGGGGGCCTGCTTTCTGCCCCATTCGCCGGGAACGCCCTGCCCTGAGGACAAGGGTCCCTCTTGCTGGCATCCAGTCTGAAGCTCAGGCAGGAGAGGCTTTTGTGGCCACTTGAGACCCTCGTCCAGTTTTCACAGGGCCCCAGGGCGTTAGCCACTGGTGAGGGTTTGGTTGAGGGATAGGCTTAGTTTTAGGGTTAGGGTTAGCCTTTGACAACGGGGAGAGAGCCGTGTCAAGTTTGAGAAAATCACTTTGCGCTTCGGGGGCACCTCCCCGGCCCCTCCGGACGTTCTTACTGTCCCGCTGGCCGGGCCCCTGCGGCCAGCTCTCTGCCCCATTCGCCGGGAACGCCCTACCCTGAGGACAAGGGAACCTCTTGCTGGGGTCCAGCCTGGAGCTCAGGCATGTGGGGCTTTTGTGGCCACTGGCGACCCTGGTCCACATTCACAGGGCCCCAGGGCCTTCCCCACTGGACCACCTCCAGCTTTTGACACCGGCCCCAACCCACTCTTCCCTTGACCGCTTCCCGCCGGTCAGCTAAGCGCCCTGCCGAGCCGCCGGGCCCCCTCTTTAGGTCCCTGCCGCCGGCAGACCGGCCTGCCGGTCACCCGTGTCCCTGCCCGCGACCCGCTCTCCTGCTTACCTCACCACTTCAGGCTGTTCACCTGGCCCCGCCCCCGTGATCCCGTGACCGCCTCCAGCTGCTCACCTGGCCCCGCCCTCTCTTTGACTTGACCGGGCTCAGCTGTGGGCCGGGGCCCGCCTCCTTGTTCCGGAAAGCCCGCCCCTGGTCCATTCGACCAATGAGCGAGCAGCACCAGCCAGTCCGCCCTGCTCCCAAACACAGAGGAATAGCCCCCACCACTGGGATGTAAAGGCACATAGCCCTCTGCTCACAGGGTGCCTCCCAGGTCCCCAAGCGTGGGAAGACCAGCCCGCCCTCCCTTCAGGACACCCACGGGCCTCCGTGCGCCTCGGGGCCGGCCCTCCTACCCCAACCCCTCCCCCCGTCCCGATCGCTCACACCAAAGGGCAGCTCACAGCAGCGTGTCCTGGGACGCCCACAGCCCTGCCTATGGGCTTTGACAACCGGGAGAGAGCTGTGCCAAGTCCGAGAAAAATCACTTTCCACTCTGGGGGCACCTCCCCGGCCCCTCCGGAGGTTCTTACTGGTCTGGTGGCCGGGCTCCGGGGGCCTGCTTTCTGCCCCATTCGCCGGGAACGCCCTGCCCTGAGGACAAGGGTCCCTCTTGCTGGCATCCAGTCTGAAGCTCAGGCAGGAGAGGCTTTTGTGGCCACTTGAGACCCTCGTCCAGTTTTCACAGGGCCCCAGGGCGTTAGCCACTGGTGAGGGTTTGGTTGAGGGATAGGCTTAGTTTTAGGGTTAGGGTTAGCCTTTGACAACGGGGAGAGAGCCGTGTCAAGTTCGAGAAAATCACTTTGCGCTTCGGGGGCACCTCCCCGGCCCCTCCGGACGTTCTTGCTGGCCCGCTGGCCGGGCCCCTGCGGCCAGCTCTCTGCCCCATTCGCCGGGAACGCCCTACCCTGAGGACAAGGGAACCTCTTGCCGGGGTCCAGCCTGGAGCTCAGGCATGTGGGGCTTTTGTGGCCACTGGCGACCCTGGTCCACATTCACAGGGCCCCAGGGCCTTCCCCACTGGACCACCTCCAGCTTTTGACACCGGCCCCAACCCACTCTTCCCTTGACCGCTTCCCGCCGGTCAGCTAAGCGCCCGGCCGAGCCGCCGGGCCCCCTCTTTAGGTCCCTGCCGCCGGCAGACCGGCCTGCCGGTCACCCGTGTCCCTGCCCGCGACCCGCTCTCCTGCTTACCTCACCACTTCAGGCTGTTCACCTGGCCCCGCCCCCGTGATCCCGTGACCGCCTCCAGCTGCTCACCTGGCCCTGCCCTCTCTTTGACTTGACCGGGCTCAGCTGTGGGCCGGGGCCCGCCTCCTTGTTCCGGAAACCCCGCCCCTGGTCCATTCGACCAATGAGCGAGCAGCACCAGCCAGTCCGCCCTGCTCCCAAACACAGAGGAATAGCCCCCACCACTGGGATGTAAAGGCACATAGCCCTCTGCTCACAGGGTGCCTCCCAGGTCCCCAAGCGTGGGAAGACCAGCCCGCCCTCCCTTCAGGACACCCACGGGCCTCCGTGCGCCTCGGGGCCGGCCCTCCTACCCCAACCCCTCCCCCCGTCCGGATCGCTCACACCAAAGGGCAGCTCACAGCAGCGTGTCCTGGGACGCCCACAGCCCTGCCTATGGGCTTTGACAACCGGGAGAGAGCTGTGCCAAGTCCGAGAAAAATCACTTTCCACTCTGGGGGCACCTCCCCGGCCCCTCCGGAGGTTCTTACTGGTCTGGTGGCCGGGCCCCGGGGGCCTGCTTTCTGCCCCATTCGCCGGGAACGCCCTGCCCTGAGGACAAGGGTCCCTCTTGCTGGCATCCAGTCTGAAGCTCAGGCAGGAGAGGCTTTTGTGGCCACTTGAGACCCTCGTCCAGTTTTCACAGGGCCCCAGGGCGTTAGCCACTGGTGAGGGTTTGGTTGAGGGATAGGCTTAGTTTTAGGGTTAGGGTTAGCCTTTGACAACGGGGAGAGAGCCGTGTCAAGTTCGAGAAAATCACTTTGCGCTTCGGGGGCACCTCCCCGGCCCCTCCGGACGTTCTTGCTGGCCCGCTGGCCGGGCCCCTGCGGCCAGCTCTCTGCCCCATTCGCCGGGAACGCCCTACCCTGAGGACAAGGGAACCTCTTGCCGGGGTCCAGCCTGGAGCTCAGGCATGTGGGGCTTTTGTGGCCACTGGCGACCCTGGTCCACATTCACAGGGCCCCAGGGCCTTCCCCACTGGACCACCTCCAGCTTTTGACACCGGCCCCAACCCACTCTTCCCTTGACCGCTTCCCGCCGGTCAGCTAAGCGCCCGGCCGAGCCGCCGGGCCCCCTCTTTAGGTCCCTGCCGCCGGCAGACCGGCCTGCCGGTCACCCGTGTCCCTGCCCGCGACCCGCTCTCCTGCTTACCTCACCACTTCAGGCTGTTCACCTGGCCCCGCCCCCGTGATCCCGTGACCGATCCAGCTGCTCACCTGGCCCCGCCCTCTCTTTGACTTGACCGGGCTCAGCTGTGGGCCGGGGCCCGCCTCCTTGTTCCGGAAACCCCGCCCCTGGTCCATTCGACCAATGAGCGAGCAGCACCAGCCAGTCCGCCCTGCTCCCAAACACAGAGGAATAGCCCCCACCACTGGGATGTAAAGGCACATAGCCCTCTGCTCACAGGGTGCCTCCCAGGTCCCCAAGCGTGGGAAGACCAGCCCGCCCTCCCTTCAGGACACCCACGGGCCTCCGTGCGCCTCGGGGCCGGCCCTCCTACCCCAACCCCTCCCCCCGTCCCGATCGCTCACACCAAAGGGCAGCTCACAGCAGCGTGTCCTGGGACGCCCACAGCCCTGCCTATGGGCTTTGACAACCGGGAGAGAGCTGTGCCAAGTCCGAGAAAAATCACTTTCCACTCTGGGGGCACCTCCCCGGCCCCTCCGGAGGTTCTTACTGGTCTGGTGGCCGGGCCCCGGGGGCCTGCTTTCTGCCCCATTCGCCGGGAACGCCCTGCCCTGAGGACAAGGGTCCCTCTTGCTGGCATCCAGTCTGAAGCTCAGGCAGGAGAGGCTTTTGTGGCCACTTGAGACCCTCGTCCAGTTTTCACAGGGCCCCAGGGCGTTAGCCACTGGTGAGGGTTTGGTTGAGGGATAGGCTTAGTTTTAGGGTTAGGGTTAGCCTTTGACAACGGGGAGAGAGCCGTGTCAAGTTCGAGAAAATCACTTTGCGCTTCGGGGGCACCTCCCCGGCCCCTCCGGACGTTCTTGCTGGCCCGCTGGCCGGGCCCCTGCGGCCAGCTCTCTGCCCCATTCGCCGGGAACGCCCTACCCTGAGGACAAGGGAACCTCTTGCCGGGGTCCAGCCTGGAGCTCAGGCATGTGGGGCTTTTGTGGCCACTGGCGACCCTGGTCCACATTCACAGGGCCCCAGGGCCTTCCCCACTGGACCACCTCCAGCTTTTGACACCGGCCCCAACCCACTCTTCCCTTGACCGCTTCCCGCCGGTCAGCTAAGCGCCCGGCCGAGCCGCCGGGCCCCCTCTTTAGGTCCCTGCCGCCGGCAGACCGGCCTGCCGGTCACCCGTGTCCCTGCCCGCGACCCGCTCTCCTGCTTACCTCACCACTTCAGGCTGTTCACCTGGCCCCGCCCCCGTGATCCCGTGACCGCCTCCAGCTGCTCACCTGGCCCCGCCCTCTCTTTGACTTGACCGGGCTCAGCTGTGGGCCGGGGCCCGCCTCCTTGTTCCGGAAACCCCGCCCCTGGTCCATTCGACCAATGAGCGAGCAGCACCAGCCAGTCCGCCCTGCTCCCAAACACAGAGGAATAGCCCCCACCACTGGGATGTAAAGGCACATAGCCCTCTGCTCACAGGGTGCCTCCCAGGTCCCCAAGCGTGGGAAGACCAGCCCGCCCTCCCTTCAGGACACCCACGGGCCTCCGTGCGCCTCGGGGCCGGCCCTCCTACCCCAACCCCTCCCCCTGTCCCGATCGCTCACACCAAAGGGCAGCTCACAGCAGCGTGTCCTGGGACGCCCACAGCCCTGCCTATGGGCTTTGACAACCGGGAGAGAGCTGTGCCAAGTCCGAGAAAAATCACTTTCCACTCTGGGGGCACCTCCCCGGCCCCTCCGGAGGTTCTTACTGGTCTGGTGGCCGGGCCCCGGGGGCCTGCTTTCTGCCCCATTCGCCGGGAACGCCCTGCCCTGAGGACAAGGGTCCCTCTTGCTGGCATCCAGTCTGAAGCTCAGGCAGGAGAGGCTTTTGTGGCCACTTGAGACCCTCGTCCAGTTTTCACAGGGCCCCAGGGCGTTAGCCACTGGTGAGGGTTTGGTTGAGGGATAGGCTTAGTTTTAGGGTTAGGGTTAGCCTTTGACAACGGGGAGAGAGCCGTGTCAAGTTCGAGAAAATCACTTTGCGCTTCGGGGGCACCTCCCCGGCCCCTCCGGACGTTCTTGCTGGCCCGCTGGCCGGGCCCCTGCGGCCAGCTCTCTGCCCCATTCGCCGGGAACGCCCTACCCTGAGGACAAGGGAACCTCTTGCCGGGGTCCAGCCTGGAGCTCAGGCATGTGGGGCTTTTGTGGCCACTGGCGACCCTGGTCCACATTCACAGGGCCCCAGGGCCTTCCCCACTGGACCACCTCCAGCTTTTGACACCGGCCCCAACCCACTCTTCCCTTGACCGCTTCCCGCCGGTCAGCTAAGCGCCCGGCCGAGCCGCCGGGCCCCCTCTTTAGGTCCCTGCCGCCGGCAGACCGGCCTGCCGGTCACCCGTGTCCCTGCCCGCGACCCGCTCTCCTGCTTACCTCACCACTTCAGGCTGTTCACCTGGCCCCGCCCCCGTGATCCCGTGACGGCCTCCAGCTGCTCACCTGCCCCCCCCCTCTCTTTGACTTGACCGGGCTCAGCTGTGGGCCGGGGCCCGCCTCCTTGTTCCGGAAACCCCGCCCCTGGTCCATTCGACCAATGAGCGAGCAGCACCAGCCAGTCCGCCCTGCTCCCAAACACAGAGGAATAGCCCCCACCACTGGGATGTAAAGGCACATAGCCCTCTGCTCACAGGGTGCCTCCCAGGTCCCCAAGCGTGGGAAGACCAGCCCGCCCTCCCTTCAGGACACCCACGGGCCTCCGTGCGCCTCGGGGCCGGCCCTCCTACCCCAACCCCTCCCCCCGTCCCGATCGCTCACACCAAAGGGCAGCTCACAGCAGCGTGTCCTGGGACGCCCACAGCCCTGCCTATGGGCTTTGACAACCGGGAGAGAGCTGTGCCAAGTCCGAGAAAAATCACTTTCCACTCTGGGGGCACCTCCCCGGCCCCTCCGGAGGTTCTTACTGGTCTGGTGGCCGGGCCCCGGGGGCCTGCTTTCTGCCCCATTCGCCGGGAACGCCCTGCCCTGAGGACAAGGGTCCCTCTTGCTGGCATCCAGTCTGAAGCTCAGGCAGGAGAGGCTTTTGTGGCCACTTGAGACCCTCGTCCAGTTTTCACAGGGCCCCAGGGCGTTAGCCACTGGTGAGGGTTTGGTTGAGGGATAGGCTTAGTTTTAGGGTTAGGGTTAGCCTTTGACAACGGGGAGAGAGCCGTGTCAAGTTCGAGAAAATCACTTTGCGCTTCGGGGGCACCTCCCCGGCCCCTCCGGACGTTCTTGCTGGCCCGCTGGCCGGGCCCCTGCGGCCAGCTCTCTGCCCCATTCGCCGGGAACGCCCTACCCTGAGGACAAGGGAACCTCTTGCCGGGGTCCAGCCTGGAGCTCAGGCATGTGGGGCTTTTGTGGCCACTGGCGACCCTGGTCCACATTCACAGGGCCCCAGGGCCTTCCCCACTGGACCACCTCCAGCTTTTGACACCGGCCCCAACCCACTCTTCCCTTGACCGCTTCCCGCCGGTCAGCTAAGCGCCCGGCCGAGCCGCCGGGCCCCCTCTTTAGGTCCCTGCCGCCGGCAGACCGGCCTGCCGGTCACCCGTGTCCCTGCCCGCGACCCGCTCTCCTGCTTACCTCACCACTTCAGGCTGTTCACCTGGCCCCGCCCCCGTGATCCCGTGACCGCCTCCAGCTGCTCACCTGGCCCCGCCCTCTCTTTGACTTGACCGGGCTCAGCTGTGGGCCGGGGCCCGCCTCCTTGTTCCGGAAACCCCGCCCCTGGTCCATTCGACCAATGAGCGAGCAGCACCAGCCAGTCCGCCCTGCTCCCAAACACAGAGGAATAGCCCCCACCACTGGGATGTAAAGGCACATAGCCCTCTGCTCACAGGGTGCCTCCCAGGTCCCCAAGCGTGGGAAGACCAGCCCGCCCTCCCTTCAGGACACCCACGGGCCTCCGTGCGCCTCGGGGCCGGCCCTCCTACCCCAACCCCTCCCCCCGTCCCGATCGCTCACACCAAAGGGCAGCTCACAGCAGCGTGTCCTGGGACGCCCACAGCCCTGCCTATGGGCTTTGACAACCGGGAGAGAGCTGTGCCAAGTCCGAGAAAAATCACTTTCCACTCTGGGGGCACCTCCCCGGCCCCTCCGGAGGTTCTTACTGGTCTGGTGGCCGGGCCCCGGGGGCCTGCTTTCTGCCCCATTCGCCGGGAACGCCCTGCCCTGAGGACAAGGGTCCCTCTTGCTGGCATCCAGTCTGAAGCTCAGGCAGGAGAGGCTTTTGTGGCCACTTGAGACCCTCGTCCAGTTTTCACAGGGCCCCAGGGCGTTAGCCACTGGTGAGGGTTTGGTTGAGGGATAGGCTTAGTTTTAGGGTTAGGGTTAGCCTTTGACAACGGGGAGAGAGCCGTGTCAAGTTCGAGAAAATCACTTTGCGCTTCGGGGGCACCTCCCCGGCCCCTCCGGACGTTCTTGCTGGCCCGCTGGCCGGGCCCCTGCGGCCAGCTCTCTGCCCCATTCGCCGGGAACGCCCTACCCTGAGGACAAGGGAACCTCTTGCCGGGGTCCAGCCTGGAGCTCAGGCATGTGGGGCTTTTGTGGCCACTGGCGACCCTGGTCCACATTCACAGGGCCCCAGGGCCTTCCCCACTGGACCACCTCCAGCTTTTGACACCGGCCCCAACCCACTCTTCCCTTGACCGCTTCCCGCCGGTCAGCTAAGCGCCCGGCCGAGCCGCCGGGCCCCCTCTTTAGGTCCCTGCCGCCGGCAGACCGGCCTGCCGGTCACCCGTGTCCCTGCCCGCGACCCGCTCTCCTGCTTACCTCACCACTTCAGGCTGTTCACCTGGCCCCGCCCCCGTGATCCCGTGACCGCCTCCAGCTGCTCACCTGGCCCCGCCCTCTCTTTGACTTGACAGGGCTCAGCTGTGGGCCGGGGCCCGCCTCCTTGTTCCGGAAACCCCGCCCCTGGTCCATTCGACCAATGAGCGAGCAGCACCAGCCAGTCCGCCCTGCTCCCAAACACAGAGGAATAGCCCCCACCACTGGGATGTAAAGGCACATAGCCCTCTGCTCACAGGGTGCCTCCCAGGTCCCCAAGCGTGGGAAGACCAGCCCGCCCTCCCTTCAGGACACCCACGGGCCTCCGTGCGCCTCGGGGCCGGCCCTCCTACCCCAACCCCTCCCCCCGTCCCGATCGCTCACACCAAAGGGCAGCTCACAGCAGCGTGTCCTGGGACGCCCACAGCCCTGCCTATGGGCTTTGACAACCGGGAGAGAGCTGTGCCAAGTCCGAGAAAAATCACTTTCCACTCTGGGGGCACCTCCCCGGCCCCTCCGGAGGTTCTTACTGGTCTGGTGGCCGGGCCCCGGGGGCCTGCTTTCTGCCCCATTCGCCGGGAACGCCCTGCCCTGAGGACAAGGGTCCCTCTTGCTGGCATCCAGTCTGAAGCTCAGGCAGGAGAGGCTTTTGTGGCCACTTGAGACCCTCGTCCAGTTTTCACAGGGCCCCAGGGCGTTAGCCACTGGTGAGGGTTTGGTTGAGGGATAGGCTTAGTTTTAGGGTTAGGGTTAGCCTTTGACAACGGGGAGAGAGCCGTGTCAAGTTCGAGAAAATCACTTTGCGCTTCGGGGGCACCTCCCCGGCCCCTCCGGACGTTCTTGCTGGCCCGCTGGCCGGGCCCCTGCGGCCAGCTCTCTGCCCCATTCGCCGGGAACGCCCTACCCTGAGGACAAGGGAACCTCTTGCCGGGGTCCAGCCTGGAGCTCAGGCATGTGGGGCTTTTGTGGCCACTGGCGACCCTGGTCCACATTCACAGGGCCCCAGGGCCTTCCCCACTGGACCACCTCCAGCTTTTGACACCGGCCCCAACCCACTCTTCCCTTGACCGCTTCCCGCCGGTCAGCTAAGCGCCCGGCCGAGCCGCCGGGCCCCCTCTTTAGGTCCCTGCCGCCGGCAGACCGGCCTGCCGGTCACCCGTGTCCCTGCCCGCGACCCGCTCTCCTGCTTACCTCACCACTTCAGGCTGTTCACCTGGCCCCGCCCCCGTGATCCCGTGACCGCCTCCAGCTGCTCACCTGGCCCCGCCCTCTCTTTGACTTGACCGGGCTCAGCTGTGGGCCGGGGCCCGCCTCCTTGTTCCGGAAACCCCGCCCCTGGTCCATTCGACCAATGAGCGAGCAGCACCAGCCAGTCCGCCCTGCTCCCAAACACAGAGGAATAGCCCCCACCACTGGGATGTAAAGGCACATAGCCCTCTGCTCACAGGGTGCCTCCCAGGTCCCCAAGCGTGGGAAGACCAGCCCGCCCTCCCTTCAGGACACCCACGGGCCTCCGTGTGCCTCGGGGCCGGCCCTCCTACCCCAACCCCTCCCCCCGTCCCGATCGCTCACACCAAAGGGCAGCTCACAGCAGCGTGTCCTGGGACGCCCACAGCCCTGCCTATGGGCTTTGACAACCGGGAGAGAGCTGTGCCAAGTCCGAGAAAAATCACTTTCCACTCTGGGGGCACCTCCCCGGCCCCTCCGGAGGTTCTTACTGGTCTGGTGGCCGGGCCCCGGGGGCCTGCTTTCTGCCCCATTCGCCGGGAAAGCCCTGCCCTGAGGACAAGGGTCCCTCTTGCTGGCATCCAGTCTGAAGCTCAGGCAGGAGAGGCTTTTGTGGCCACTTGAGACCCTCGTCCAGTTTTCACAGGGCCCCAGGGCGTTAGCCACTGGTGAGGGTTTGGTTGAGGGATAGGCTTAGTTTTAGGGTTAGGGTTAGCCTTTGACAACGGGGAGAGAGCCGTGTCAAGTTCGAGAAAATCACTTTGCGCTTCGGGGGCACCTCCCCGGCCCCTCCGGACGTTCTTGCTGGCCCGCTGGCCGGGCCCCTGCGGCCAGCTCTCTGCCCCATTCGCCGGGAACGCCCTACCCTGAGGACAAGGGAACCTCTTGCCGGGGTCCAGCCTGGAGCTCAGGCATGTGGGGCTTTTGTGGCCACTGGCGACCCTGGTCCACATTCACAGGGCCCCAGGGCCTTCCCCACTGGACCACCTTCAGCTTTTGACACCGGCCCCAACCCACTCTTCCCTTGACCGCTTCCCGCCGGTCAGCTAAGCGCCCGGCCGAGCCGCCGGGCCCCCTCTTTAGGTCCCTGCCGCCGGCAGACCGGCCTGCCGGTCACCCGTGTCCCTGCCCGCGACCCGCTCTCCTGCTTACCTCACCACTTCAGGCTGTTCACCTGGCCCCGCCCCCGTGATCCCGTGACCGCCTCCAGCTGCTCACCTGGCCCCGCCCTCTCTTTGACTTGACCGGGCTCAGCTGTGGGCCGGGGCCCGCCTCCTTGTTCCGGAAACCCCGCCCCTGGTCCATTCGACCAATGAGCGAGCAGCACCAGCCAGTCCGCCCTGCTCCCAAACACAGAGGAATAGCCCCCACCACTGGGATGTAAAGGCACATAGCCCTCTGCTCACAGGGTGCCTCCCAGGTCCCCAAGCGTGGGAAGACCAGCCCGCCCTCCCTTCAGGACACCCACGGGCCTCCGTGCGCCTCGGGGCCGGCCCTCCTACCCCAACCCCTCCCCCCGTCCCGATCGCTCACACCAAAGGGCAGCTCACAGCAGCGTGTCCTGGGACGCCCACAGCCCTGCCTATGGGCTTTGACAACCGGGAGAGAGCTGTGCCAAGTCCGAGAAAAATCACTTTCCACTCTGGGGGCACCTCCCCGGCCCCTCCGGAGGTTCTTACTGGTCTGGTGGCCGGGCCCCGGGGGCCTGCTTTCTGCCCCATTCGCCGGGAACGCCCTGCCCTGAGGACAAGGGTCCCTCTTGCTGGCATCCAGTCTGAAGCTCAGGCAGGAGAGGCTTTTGTGGCCACTTGAGACCCTCGTCCAGTTTTCACAGGGCCCCAGGGCGTTAGCCACTGGTGAGGGTTTGGTTGAGGGATAGGCTTAGTTTTAGGGTTAGGGTTAGCCTTTGACAACGGGGAGAGAGCCGTGTCAAGTTCGAGAAAATCACTTTGCGCTTCGGGGGCACCTCCCCGGCCCCTCCGGACGTTCTTGCTGGCCCGCTGGCCGGGCCCCTGCGGCCAGCTCTCTGCCCCATTCGCCGGGAACGCCCTACCCTGAGGACAAGGGAACCTCTTGCCGGGGTCCAGCCTGGAGCTCAGGCATGTGGGGCTTTTGTGGCCACTGGCGACCCTGGTCCACATTCACAGGGCCCCAGGGCCTTCCCCACTGGACCACCTCCAGCTTTTGACACCGGCCCCAACCCACTCTTCCCTTGACCGCTTCCCGCCGGTCAGCTAAGCGCCCGGCCGAGCCGCCGGGCCCCCTCTTTAGGTCCCTGCCGCCGGCAGACCGGCCTGCCGGTCACCCGTGTCCCTGCCCGCGACCCGCTCTCCTGCTTACCTCACCACTTCAGGCTGTTCACCTGGCCCCGCCCCCGTGATCCCGTGACCGCCTCCAGCTGCTCACCTGGCCCCGCCCTCTCTTTGACTTGACCGGGCTCAGCTGTGGGCCGGGGCCCGCCTCCTTGTTCCGGAAAGCCCGCCCCTGGTCCATTCGACCAATGAGCGAGCAGCACCAGCCAGTCCGCCCTGCTCCCAAACACAGAGGAATAGCCCCCACCACTGGGATGTAAAGGCACATAGCCCTCTGCTCACAGGGTGCCTCCCAGGTCCCCAAGCGTGGGAAGACCAGCCCGCCCTCCCTTCAGGACACCCACGGGCCTCCGTGCGCCTCGGGGCCGGCCCTCCTACCCCAACCCCTCCCCCCGTCCCGATCGCTCACACCAAAGGGCAGCTCACAGCAGCGTGTCCTGGGACGCCCACAGCCCTGCCTATGGGCTTTGACAACCGGGAGAGAGCTGTGCCAAGTCCGAGAAAAATCACTTTCCACTCTGGGGGCACCTCCCCGGCCCCTCCGGAGGTTCTTACTGGTCTGGTGGCCGGGCCCCGGGGGCCTGCTTTCTGCCCCATTCGCCGGGAACGCCCTGCCCTGAGGACAAGGGTCCCTCTTGCTGGCATCCAGTCTGAAGCTCAGGCAGGAGAGGCTTTTGTGGCCACTTGAGACCCTCGTCCAGTTTTCACAGGGCCCCAGGGCGTTAGCCACTGGTGAGGGTTTGGTTGAGGGATAGGCTTAGTTTTAGGGTTAGGGTTAGCCTTTGACAACGGGGAGAGAGCCGTGTCAAGTTCGAGAAAATCACTTTGCGCTTCGGGGGCACCTCCCCGGCCCCTCCGGACGTTCTTGCTGGCCCGCTGGCCGGGCCCCTGCGGCCAGCTCTCTGCCCCATTCGCCGGGAACGCCCTACCCTGAGGACAAGGGAACCTCTTGCCGGGGTCCAGCCTGGAGCTCAGGCATGTGGGGCTTTTGTGGCCACTGGCGACCCTGGTCCACATTCACAGGGCCCCAGGGCCTTCCCCACTGGACCACCTCCAGCTTTTGACACCGGCCCCAACCCACTCTTCCCTTGACCGCTTCCCGCCGGTCAGCTAAGCGCCCGGCCGAGCCGCCGGGCCCCCTCTTTAGGTCCCTGCCGCCGGCAGACCGGCCTGCCGGTCACCCGTGTCCCTGCCCGCGACCCGCTCTCCTGCTTACCTCACCACTTCAGGCTGTTCACCTGGCCCCGCCCCCGTGATCCCGTGACCGCCTCCAGCTGCTCACCTGGCCCCGCCCTCTCTTTGACTTGACCGGGCTCAGCTGTGGGCCGGGGCCCGCCTCCTTGTTCCGGAAACCCCGCCCCTGGTCCATTCGACCAATGAGCGAGCAGCACCAGCCAGTCCGCCCTGCTCCCAAACACAGAGGAATAGCCCCCACCACTGGGATGTAAAGGCACATAGCCCTCTGCTCACAGGGTGCCTCCCAGGTCCCCAAGCGTGGGAAGACCAGCCCGCCCTCCCTTCAGGACACCCACGGGCCTCCGTGCGCCTCGGGGCCGGCCCTCCTACCCCAACCCCTCCCCCCGTCCGGATCGCTCACACCAAAGGGCAGCTCACAGCAGCGTGTCCTGGGACGCCCACAGCCCTGCCTATGGGCTTTGACAACCGGGAGAGAGCTGTGCCAAGTCCGAGAAAAATCACTTTCCACTCTGGGGGCACCTCCCCGGCCCCTCCGGAGGTTCTTACTGGTCTGGTGGCCGGGCCCCGGGGGCCTGCTTTCTGCCCCATTCGCCGGGAACGCCCTGCCCTGAGGACAAGGGTCCCTCTTGCTGGCATCCAGTCTGAAGCTCAGGCAGGAGAGGCTTTTGTGGCCACTTGAGACCCTCGTCCAGTTTTCACAGGGCCCCAGGGCGTTAGCCACTGGTGAGGGTTTGGTTGAGGGATAGGCTTAGTTTTAGGGTTAGGGTTAGCCTTTGACAACGGGGAGAGAGCCGTGTCAAGTTCGAGAAAATCACTTTGCGCTTCGGGGGCACCTCCCCGGCCCCTCCGGACGTTCTTGCTGGCCCGCTGGCCGGGCCCCTGCGGCCAGCTCTCTGCCCCATTCGCCGGGAACGCCCTACCCTGAGGACAAGGGAACCTCTTGCCGGGGTCCAGCCTGGAGCTCAGGCATGTGGGGCTTTTGTGGCCACTGGCGACCCTGGTCCACATTCACAGGGCCCCAGGGCCTTCCCCACTGGACCACCTCCAGCTTTTGACACCGGCCCCAACCCACTCTTCCCTTGACCGCTTCCCGCCGGTCAGCTAAGCGCCCGGCCGAGCCGCCGGGCCCCCTCTTTAGGTCCCTGCCGCCGGCAGACCGGCCTGCCGGTCACCCGTGTCCCTGCCCGCGACCCGCTCTCCTGCTTACCTCACCACTTCAGGCTGTTCACCTGGCCCCGCCCCCGTGATCCCGTGACGGCCTCCAGCTGCTCACCTGCCCCCCTCCTCTCTTTGACTTGACCGGGCTCAGCTGTGGGCCGGGGCCCGCCTCCTTGTTCCGGAAACCCCGCCCCTGGTCCATTCGACCAATGAGCGAGCAGCACCAGCCAGTCCGCCCTGCTCCCAAACACAGAGGAATAGCCCCCACCACTGGGATGTAAAGGCACATAGCCCTCTGCTCACAGGGTGCCTCCCAGGTCCCCAAGCGTGGGAAGACCAGCCCGCCCTCCCTTCAGGACACCCACGGGCCTCCGTGCGCCTCGGGGCCGGCCCTCCTACCCCAACCCCTCCCCCCGTCCGGATCGCTCACACCAAAGGGCAGCTCACAGCAGCGTGTCCTGGGACGCCCACAGCCCTGCCTATGGGCTTTGACAACCGGGAGAGAGCTGTGCCAAGTCCGAGAAAAATCACTTTCCACTCTGGGGGCACCTCCCCGGCCCCTCCGGAGGTTCTTACTGGTCTGGTGGCCGGGCCCCGGGGGCCTGCTTTCTGCCCCATTCGCCGGGAACGCCCTGCCCTGAGGACAAGGGTCCCTCTTGCTGGCATCCAGTCTGAAGCTCAGGCAGGAGAGGCTTTTGTGGCCACTTGAGACCCTCGTCCAGTTTTCACAGGGCCCCAGGGCGTTAGCCACTGGTGAGGGTTTGGTTGAGGGATAGGCTTAGTTTTAGGGTTAGGGTTAGCCTTTGACAACGGGGAGAGAGCCGTGTCAAGTTCGAGAAAATCACTTTGCGCTTCGGGGGCACCTCCCCGGCCCCTCCGGACGTTCTTGCTGGCCCGCTGGCCGGGCCCCTGCGGCCAGCTCTCTGCCCCATTCGCCGGGAACGCCCTACCCTGAGGACAAGGGAACCTCTTGCCGGGGTCCAGCCTGGAGCTCAGGCATGTGGGGCTTTTGTGGCCACTGGCGACCCTGGTCCACATTCACAGGGCCCCAGGGCCTTCCCCACTGGACCACCTCCAGCTTTTGACACCGGCCCCAACCCACTCTTCCCTTGACCGCTTCCCGCCGGTCAGCTAAGCGCCCGGCCGAGCCGCCGGGCCCCCTCTTTAGGTCCCTGCCGCCGGCAGACCGGCCTGCCGGTCACCCGTGTCCCTGCCCGCGACCCGCTCTCCTGCTTACCTCACCACTTCAGGCTGTTCACCTGGCCCCGCCCCCGTGATCCCGTGACGGCCTCCAGCTGCTCACCTGCCCCCCTCCTCTCTTTGACTTGACCGGGCTCAGCTGTGGGCCGGGGCCCGCCTCCTTGTTCCGGAAACCCCGCCCCTGGTCCATTCGACCAATGAGCGAGCAGCACCAGCCAGTCCGCCCTGCTCCCAAACACAGAGGAATAGCCCCCACCACTGGGATGTAAAGGCACATAGCCCTCTGCTCACAGGGTGCCTCCCAGGTCCCCAAGCGTGGGAAGACCAGCCCGCCCTCCCTTCAGGACACCCACGGGCCTCCGTGCGCCTCGGGGCCGGCCCTCCTACCCCAACCCCTCCCCCCGTCCCGATCGCTCACACCAAAGGGCAGCTCACAGCAGAGTGTCCTGGGACGCCCACAGCCCTGCCTATGGGCTTTGACAACCGGGAGAGAGCTGTGCCAAGTCCGAGAAAAATCACTTTCCACTCTGGGGGCACCTCCCCGGCCCCTCCGGAGGTTCTTACTGGTCTGGTGGCCGGGCCCCGGGGGCCTGCTTTCTGCCCCATTCGCCGGGAACGCCCTGCCCTGAGGACAAGGGTCCCTCTTGCTGGCATCCAGTCTGAAGCTCAGGCAGCAGAGGCTTTTGTGGCCAAATGAGACCCTCGTCCAGTTGTCACAGGGCCCCAGGGCGTTAGCCACTGGTGAGGGTTTGGTTGAGGGATAGGCTTAGTTTTAGGGTTAGGGTTAGCCTTTGACAACGGGGAGAGAGCCGTGTCAAGTTCGAGAAAATCACTTTGCGCTTCGGGGGCACCTCCCCGGCCCCTCCGGACGTTCTTGCTGGCCCGCTGGCCGGGCCCCTGCGGCCAGCTCTCTGCCCCATTCGCCGGGAACGCCCTACCCTGAGGACAAGGGAACCTCTTGCCGGGGTCCAGCCTGGAGCTCAGGCATGTGGGGCTTTTGTGGCCACTGGCGACCCTGGTCCACATTCACAGGGCCCCAGGGCCTTCCCCACTGGACCACCTCCAGCTTTTGACACCGGCCCCAACCCACTCTTCCCTTGACCGCTTCCCGCCGGTCAGCTAAGCGCCCGGCCGAGCCGCCGGGCCCCCTCTTTAGGTCCCTGCCGCCGGCAGACCGGCCTGCCGGTCACCCGTGTCCCTGCCCGCGACCCGCTCTCCTGCTTACCTCACCACTTCAGGCTGTTCACCTGGCCCCGCCCCCGTGATCCCGTGACGGCCTCCAGCTGCTCACCTGCCCCCCCCCTCTCTTTGACTTGACCGGGCTCAGCTGTGGGCCGGGGCCCGCCTCCTTGTTCCGGAAACCCCGCCCCTGGTCCATTCGACCAATGAGCGAGCAGCACCAGCCAGTCCGCCCTGCTCCCAAACACAGAGGAATAGCCCCCACCACTGGGATGTAAAGGCACATAGCCCTCTGCTCACAGGGTGCCTCCCAGGTCCCCAAGCGTGGGAAGACCAGCCGGCCCTCCCTTCAGGACACCCACGGGCCTCCGTGCGCCTCGGGGCCGGCCCTCCTACCCCAACCCCTCCCCCCGTCCCGATCGCTCACACCAAAGGGCAGCTCACAGCAGCGTGTCCTGGGACGCCCACAGCCCTGCCTATGGGCTTTGACAACCGGGAGAGAGCTGTGCCAAGTCCGAGAAAAATCACTTTCCACTCTGGGGGCACCTCCCCGGCCCCTCCGGAGGTTCTTACTGGTCTGGTGGCCGGGCCCCGGGGGCCTGCTTTCTGCCCCATTCGCCGGGAACGCCCTGCCCTGAGGACAAGGGTCCCTCTTGCTGGCATCCAGTCTGAAGCTCAGGCAGGAGAGGCTTTTGTGGCCACTTGAGACCCTCGTCCAGTTTTCACAGGGCCCCAGGGCGTTAGCCACTGGTGAGGGTTTGGTTGAGGGATAGGCTTAGTTTTAGGGTTAGGGTTAGCCTTTGACAACGGGGAGAGAGCCGTGTCAAGTTCGAGAAAATCACTTTGCGCTTCGGGGGCACCTCCCCGGCCCCTCCGGACGTTCTTGCTGGCCCGCTGGCCGGGCCCCTGCGGCCAGCTCTCTGCCCCATTCGCCGGGAACGCCCTACCCTGAGGACAAGGGAACCTCTTGCCGGGGTCCAGCCTGGAGCTCAGGCATGTGGGGCTTTTGTGGCCACTGGCGACCCTGGTCCACATTCACAGGGCCCCAGGGCCTTCCCCACTGGACCACCTCCAGCTTTTGACACCGGCCCCAACCCACTCTTCCCTTGACCGCTTCCCGCCGGTCAGCTAAGCGCCCGGCCGAGCCGCCGGGCCCCCTCTTTAGGTCCCTGCCGCCGGCAGACCGGCCTGCCGGTCACCCGTGTCCCTGCCCGCGACCCGCTCTCCTGCTTACCTCACCACTTCAGGCTGTTCACCTGGCCCCGCCCCCGTGATCCCGTGACCGCCTCCAGCTGCTCACCTGGCCCCGCCCTCTCTTTGACTTGACCGGGCTCAGCTGTGGGCCGGGGCCCGCCTCCTTGTTCCGGAAACCCCGCCCCTGGTCCATTCGACCAATGAGCGAGCAGCACCAGCCAGTCCGCCCTGCTCCCAAACACAGAGGAATAGCCCCCACCACTGGGATGTAAAGGCACATAGCCCTCTGCTCACAGGGTGCCTCCCAGGTCCCCAAGCGTGGGAAGACCAGCCCGCCCTCCCTTCAGGACACCCACGGGCCTCCGTGCGCCTCGGGGCCGGCCCTCCTACCCCAACCCCTCCCCCCATCCCGATCGCTCACACCAAAGGGCAGCTCACAGCAGCGTGTCCTGGGACGCCCACAGCCCTGCCTATGGGCTTTGACAACCGGGAGAGAGCTGTGCCAAGTCCGAGAAAAATCACTTTCCACTCTGGGGGCACCTCCCCGGCCCCTCCGGAGGTTCTTACTGGTCTGGTGGCCGGGCCCCGGGGGCCTGCTTTCTGCCCCATTCGCCGGGAACGCCCTGCCCTGAGGACAAGGGTCCCTCTTGCTGGCATCCAGTCTGAAGCTCAGGCAGGAGAGGCTTTTGTGGCCACTTGAGACCCTCGTCCAGTTTTCACAGGGCCCCAGGGCGTTAGCCACTGGTGAGGGTTTGGTTGAGGGATAGGCTTAGTTTTAGGGTTAGGGTTAGCCTTTGACAACGGGGAGAGAGCCGTGTCAAGTTCGAGAAAATCACTTTGCGCTTCGGGGGCACCTCCCCGGCCCCTCCGGACGTTCTTGCTGGCCCGCTGGCCGGGCCCCTGCGGCCAGCTCTCTGCCCCATTCGCCGGGAACGCCCTACCCTGAGGACAAGGGAACCTCTTGCCGGGGTCCAGCCTGGAGCTCAGGCATGTGGGGCTTTTGTGGCCACTGGCGACCCTGGTCCACATTCACAGGGCCCCAGGGCCTTCCCCACTGGACCACCTCCAGCTTTTGACACCGGCCCCAACCCACTCTTCCCTTGACCGCTTCCCGCCGGTCAGCTAAGCGCCCGGCCGAGCCGCCGGGCCCCCTCTTTAGGTCCCTGCCGCCGGCAGACCGGCCTGCCGGTCACCCGTGTCCCTGCCCGCGACCCGCTCTCCTGCTTACCTCACCACTTCAGGCTGTTCACCTGGCCCCGCCCCCGTGATCCCGTGACCGCCTCCAGCTGCTCACCTGGCCCCGCCCTCTCTTTGACTTGACCGGGCTCAGCTGTGGGCCGGGGCCCGCCTCCTTGTTCCGGAAACCCCGCCCCTGGTCCATTCGACCAATGAGCGAGCAGCACCAGCCAGTCCGCCCTGCTCCCAAACACAGAGGAATAGCCCCCACCACTGGGATGTAAAGGCACATAGCCCTCTGCTCACAGGGTGCCTCCCAGGTCCCCAAGCGTGGGAAGACCAGCCCGCCCTCCCTTCAGGACACCCACGGGCCTCCGTGCGCCTCGGGGCCGGCCCTCCTACCCCAACCCCTCCCCCCGTCCCGATCGCTCACACCAAAGGGCAGCTCACAGCAGCGTGTCCTGGGACGCCCACAGCCCTGCCTATGGGCTTTGACAACCGGGAGAGAGCTGTGCCAAGTCCGAGAAAAATCACTTTCCACTCTGGGGGCACCTCCCCGGCCCCTCCGGAGGTTCTTACTGGTCTGGTGGCCGGGCCCCGGGGGCCTGCTTTCTGCCCCATTCGCCGGGAACGCCCTGCCCTGAGGACAAGGGTCCCTCTTGCTGGCATCCAGTCTGAAGCTCAGGCAGGAGAGGCTTTTGTGGCCACTTGAGACCCTCGTCCAGTTTTCACAGGGCCCCAGGGCGTTAGCCACTGGTGAGGGTTTGGTTGAGGGATAGGCTTAGTTTTAGGGTTAGGGTTAGCCTTTGACAACGGGGAGAGAGCCGTGTCAAGTTCGAGAAAATCACTTTGCGCTTCGGGGGCACCTCCCCGGCCCCTCCGGACGTTCTTGCTGGCCCGCTGGCCGGGCCCCTGCGGCCAGCTCTCTGCCCCATTCGCCGGGAACGCCCTACCCTGAGGACAAGGGAACCTCTTGCCGGGGTCCAGCCTGGAGCTCAGGCATGTGGGGCTTTTGTGGCCACTGGCGACCCTGGTCCACATTCACAGGGCCCCAGGGCCTTCCCCACTGGACCACCTCCAGCTTTTGACACCGGCCCCAACCCACTCTTCCCTTGACCGCTTCCCGCCGGTCAGCTAAGCGCCCGGCCGAGCCGCCGGGCCCCCTCTTTAGGTCCCTGCCGCCGGCAGACCGGCCTGCCGGTCACCCGTGTCCCTGCCCGCGACCCGCTCTCCTGCTTACCTCACCACTTCAGGCTGTTCACCTGGCCCCGCCCCCGTGATCCCGTGACGGCCTCCAGCTGCTCACCTGCCCCCCTCCTCTCTTTGACTTGACCGGGCTCAGCTGTGGGCCGGGGCCCGCCTCCTTGTTCCGGAAACCCCGCCCCTGGTCCATTCGACCAATGAGCGAGCAGCACCAGCCAGTCCGCCCTGCTCCCAAACACAGAGGAATAGCCCCCACCACTGGGATGTAAAGGCACATAGCCCTCTGCTCACAGGGTGCCTCCCAGGTCCCCAAGCGTGGGAAGACCAGCCCGCCCTCCCTTCAGGACACCCACGGGCCTCCGTGCGCCTCGGGGCCGGCCCTCCTACCCCAACCCCTCCCCCCGTCCGGATCGCTCACACCAAAGGGCAGCTCACAGCAGCGTGTCCTGGGACGCCCACAGCCCTGCCTATGGGCTTTGACAACCGGGAGAGAGCTGTGCCAAGTCCGAGAAAAATCACTTTCCACTCTGGGGGCACCTCCCCGGCCCCTCCGGAGGTTCTTACTGGTCTGGTGGCCGGGCCCCGGGGGCCTGCTTTCTGCCCCATTCGCCGGGAACGCCCTGCCCTGAGGACAAGGGTCCCTCTTGCTGGCATCCAGTCTGAAGCTCAGGCAGGAGAGGCTTTTGTGGCCACTTGAGACCCTCGTCCAGTTTTCACAGGGCCCCAGGGCGTTAGCCACTGGTGAGGGTTTGGTTGAGGGATAGGCTTAGTTTTAGGGTTAGGGTTAGCCTTTGACAACGGGGAGAGAGCCGTGTCAAGTTCGAGAAAATCACTTTGCGCTTCGGGGGCACCTCCCCGGCCCCTCCGGACGTTCTTGCTGGCCCGCTGGCCGGGCCCCTGCGGCCAGCTCTCTGCCCCATTCGCCGGGAACGCCCTACCCTGAGGACAAGGGAACCTCTTGCCGGGGTCCAGCCTGGAGCTCAGGCATGTGGGGCTTTTGTGGCCACTGGCGACCCTGGTCCACATTCACAGGGCCCCAGGGCCTTCCCCACTGGACCACCTCCAGCTTTTGACACCGGCCCCAACCCACTCTTCCCTTGACCGCTTCCCGCCGGTCAGCTAAGCGCCCGGCCGAGCCGCCGGGCCCCCTCTTTAGGTCCCTGCCGCCGGCAGACCGGCCTGCCGGTCACCCGTGTCCCTGCCCGCGACCCGCTCTCCTGCTTACCTCACCACTTCAGGCTGTTCACCTGGCCCCGCCCCCGTGATCCCGTGACGGCCTCCAGCTGCTCACCTGCCCCCCTCCTCTCTTTGACTTGACCGGGCTCAGCTGTGGGCCGGGGCCCGCCTCCTTGTTCCGGAAACCCCGCCCCTGGTCCATTCGACCAATGAGCGAGCAGCACCAGCCAGTCCGCCCTGCTCCCAAACACAGAGGAATAGCCCCCACCACTGGGATGTAAAGGCACATAGCCCTCTGCTCACAGGGTGCCTCCCAGGTCCCCAAGCGTGGGAAGACCAGCCCGCCCTCCCTTCAGGACACCCACGGGCCTCCGTGTGCCTCGGGGCCGGCCCTCCTACCCCAACCCCTCCCCCCGTCCCGATCGCTCACACCAAAGGGCAGCTCACAGCAGAGTGTCCTGGGACGCCCACAGCCCTGCCTATGGGCTTTGACAACCGGGAGAGAGCTGTGCCAAGTCCGAGAAAAATCACTTTCCACTCTGGGGGCACCTCCCCGGCCCCTCCGGAGGTTCTTACTGGTCTGGTGGCCGGGCCCCGGGGGCCTGCTTTCTGCCCCATTCGCCGGGAACGCCCTGCCCTGAGGACAAGGGTCCCTCTTGCTGGCATCCAGTCTGAAGCTCAGGCAGGAGAGGCTTTTGTGGCCACTTGAGACCCTCGTCCAGTTTTCACAGGGCCCCAGGGCGTTAGCCACTGGTGAGGGTTTGGTTGAGGGATAGGCTTAGTTTTAGGGTTAGGGTTAGCCTTTGACAACGGGGAGAGAGCCGTGTCAAGTTCGAGAAAATCACTTTGCGCTTCGGGGGCACCTCCCCGGCCCCTCCGGACGTTCTTGCTGGCCCGCTGGCCGGGCCCCTGCGGCCAGCTCTCTGCCCCATTCGCCGGGAACGCCCTACCCTGAGGACAAGGGAACCTCTTGCCGGGGTCCAGCCTGGAGCTCAGGCATGTGGGGCTTTTGTGGCCACTGGCGACCCTGGTCCACATTCACAGGGCCCCAGGGCCTTCCCCACTGGACCACCTCCAGCTTTTGACACCGGCCCCAACCCACTCTTCCCTTGACCGCTTCCCGCCGGTCAGCTAAGCGCCCGGCCGAGCCGCCGGGCCCCCTCTTTAGGTCCCTGCCGCCGGCAGACCGGCCTGCCGGTCACCCGTGTCCCTGCCCGCGACCCGCTCTCCTGCTTACCTCACCACTTCAGGCTGTTCACCTGGCCCCGCCCCCGTGATCCCGTGACGGCCTCCAGCTGCTCACCTGCCCCCCTCCTCTCTTTGACTTGACCGGGCTCAGCTGTGGGCCGGGGCCCGCCTCCTTGTTCCGGAAACCCCGCCCCTGGTCCATTCGACCAATGAGCGAGCAGCACCAGCCAGTCCGCCCTGCTCCCAAACACAGAGGAATAGCCCCCACCACTGGGATGTAAAGGCACATAGCCCTCTGCTCACAGGGTGCCTCCCAGGTCCCCAAGCGTGGGAAGACCAGCCCGCCCTCCCTTCAGGACACCCACGGGCCTCCGTGCGCCTCGGGGCCGGCCCTCCTACCCCAACCCCTCCCCCCGTCCGGATCGCTCACACCAAAGGGCAGCTCACAGCAGCGTGTCCTGGGACGCCCACAGCCCTGCCTATGGGCTTTGACAACCGGGAGAGAGCTGTGCCAAGTCCGAGAAAAATCACTTTCCACTCTGGGGGCACCTCCCCGGCCCCTCCGGAGGTTCTTACTGGTCTGGTGGCCGGGCCCCGGGGGCCTGCTTTCTGCCCCATTCGCCGGGAACGCCCTGCCCTGAGGACAAGGGTCCCTCTTGCTGGCATCCAGTCTGAAGCTCAGGCAGGAGAGGCTTTTGTGGCCACTTGAGACCCTCGTCCAGTTTTCACAGGGCCCCAGGGCGTTAGCCACTGGTGAGGGTTTGGTTGAGGGATAGGCTTAGTTTTAGGGTTAGGGTTAGCCTTTGACAACGGGGAGAGAGCCGTGTCAAGTTCGAGAAAATCACTTTGCGCTTCGGGGGCACCTCCCCGGCCCCTCCGGACGTTCTTGCTGGCCCGCTGGCCGGGCCCCTGCGGCCAGCTCTCTGCCCCATTCGCCGGGAACGCCCTACCCTGAGGACAAGGGAACCTCTTGACGGGGTCCAGCCTGGAGCTCAGGCATGTGGGGCTTTTGTGGCCACTGGCGACCCTGGTCCACATTCACAGGGCCCCAGGGCCTTCCCCACTGGACCACCTCCAGCTTTTGACACCGGCCCCAACCCACTCTTCCCTTGACCGCTTCCCGCCGGTCAGCCAAGCGCCCGGCCGAGCCGCCGGGCCCCCTCTTTAGGTCCCTGCCGCCGGCAGACCGGCCTGCCGGTCACCCGTGTCCCTGCCCGCGACCCGCTCTCCTGCTTACCTCACCACTTCAGGCTGTTCACCTGGCCCCGCCCCCGTGATCCCGTGACCGCCTCCAGCTGCTCACCTGGCCCCCCCCTCTCTTTGACTTGAGGGGGCTCAGCTGTGGGCCGGGGCCCGCCTCCTTGTTCCGGAAACCCCGCCCCTGGTCCATTCGACCAATGAGCGAGCAGCACCAGCCAGTCCGCCCTGCTCCCAAACACAGAGGAATAGCCCCCACCACTGGGATGTAAAGGCACATAGCCCTCTGCTCACAGGGTGCCTCCCAGGTCCCCAAGCGTGGGAAGACCAGCCCGCCCTCCCTTCAGGACACCCACGGGCCTCCGTGCGCCTCGGGGCCGGCCCTCCTACCCCAACCCCTCCCCCCGTCCCGATCGCTCACACCAAAGGGCAGCTCACAGCAGCGTGTCCTGGGACGCCCACAGCCCTGCCTATGGGCTTTGACAACCGGGAGAGAGCTGTGCCAAGTCCGAGAAAAATCACTTTCCACTCTGGGGGCACCTCCCCGGCCCCTCCGGAGGTTCTTACTGGTCTGGTGGCCGGGCCCCGGGGGCCTGCTTTCTGCCCCATTCGCCGGGAACGCCCTGCCCTGAGGACAAGGGTCCCTCTTGCTGGCATCCAGTCTGAAGCTCAGGCAGGAGAGGCTTTTGTGGCCACTTGAGACCCTCGTCCAGTTTTCACAGGGCCCCAGGGCGTTAGCCACTGGTGAGGGTTTGGTTGAGGGATAGGCTTAGTTTTAGGGTTAGGGTTAGCCTTTGACAACGGGGAGAGAGCCGTGTCAAGTTCGAGAAAATCACTTTGCGCTTCGGGGGCACCTCCCCGGCCCCTCCGGACGTTCTTGCTGGCCCGCTGGCCGGGCCCCTGCGGCCAGCTCTCTGCCCCATTCGCCGGGAACGCCCTACCCTGAGGACAAGGGAACCTCTTGCCGGGGTCCAGCCTGGAGCTCAGGCATGTGGGGCTTTTGTGGCCACTGGCGACCCTGGTCCACATTCACAGGGCCCCAGGGCCTTCCCCACTGGACCACCTCCAGCTTTTGACACCGGCCCCAACCCACTCTTCCCTTGACCGCTTCCCGCCGGTCAGCTAAGCGCCCGGCCGAGCCGCCGGGCCCCCTCTTTAGGTCCCTGCCGCCGGCAGACCGGCCTGCCGGTCACCCGTGTCCCTGCCCGCGACCCGCTCTCCTGCTTACCTCACCACTTCAGGCTGTTCACCTGGCCCCGCCCCCGTGATCCCGTGACGGCCTCCAGCTGCTCACCTGCCCCCCTCCTCTCTTTGACTTGACCGGGCTCAGCTGTGGGCCGGGGCCCGCCTCCTTGTTCCGGAAACCCCGCCCCTGGTCCATTCGACCAATGAGCGAGCAGCACCAGCCAGTCCGCCCTGCTCCCAAACACAGAGGAATAGCCCCCACCACTGGGATGTAAAGGCACATAGCCCTCTGCTCACAGGGTGCCTCCCAGGTCCCCAAGCGTGGGAAGACCAGCCCGCCCTCCCTTCAGGACACCCACGGGCCTCCGTGCGCCTCGGGGCCGGCCCTCCTACCCCAACCCCTCCCCCCGTCCGGATCGCTCACACCAAAGGGCAGCTCACAGCAGCGTGTCCTGGGACGCCCACAGCCCTGCCTATGGGCTTTGACAACCGGGAGAGAGCTGTGCCAAGTCCGAGAAAAATCACTTTCCACTCTGGGGGCACCTCCCCGGCCCCTCCGGAGGTTCTTACTGGTCTGGTGGCCGGGCCCCGGGGGCCTGCTTTCTGCCCCATTCGCCGGGAACGCCCTGCCCTGAGGACAAGGGTCCCTCTTGCTGGCATCCAGTCTGAAGCTCAGGCAGGAGAGGCTTTTGTGGCCACTTGAGACCCTCGTCCAGTTTTCACAGGGCCCCAGGGCGTTAGCCACTGGTGAGGGTTTGGTTGAGGGATAGGCTTAGTTTTAGGGTTAGGGTTAGCCTTTGACAACGGGGAGAGAGCCGTGTCAAGTTCGAGAAAATCACTTTGCGCTTCGGGGGCACCTCCCCGGCCCCTCCGGACGTTCTTGCTGGCCCGCTGGCCGGGCCCCTGCGGCCAGCTCTCTGCCCCATTCGCCGGGAACGCCCTACCCTGAGGACAAGGGAACCTCTTGCCGGGGTCCAGCCTGGAGCTCAGGCATGTGGGGCTTTTGTGGCCACTGGCGACCCTGGTCCACATTCACAGGGCCCCAGGGCCTTCCCCACTGGACCACCTCCAGCTTTTGACACCGGCCCCAACCCACTCTTCCCTTGACCGCTTCCCGCCGGTCAGCTAAGCGCCCGGCCGAGCCGCCGGGCCCCCTCTTTAGGTCCCTGCCGCCGGCAGACCGGCCTGCCGGTCACCCGTGTCCCTGCCCGCGACCCGCTCTCCTGCTTACCTCACCACTTCAGGCTGTTCACCTGGCCCCGCCCCCGTGATCCCGTGACGGCCTCCAGCTGCTCACCTGCCCCCCTCCTCTCTTTGACTTGACCGGGCTCAGCTGTGGGCCGGGGCCCGCCTCCTTGTTCCGGAAACCCCGCCCCTGGTCCATTCGACCAATGAGCGAGCAGCACCAGCCAGTCCGCCCTGCTCCCAAACACAGAGGAATAGCCCCCACCACTGGGATGTAAAGGCACATAGCCCTCTGCTCACAGGGTGCCTCCCAGGTCCCCAAGCGTGGGAAGACCAGCCCGCCCTCCCTTCAGGACACCCACGGGCCTCCGTGCGCCTCGGGGCCGGCCCTCCTACCCCAACCCCTCCCCCCGTCCGGATCGCTCACACCAAAGGGCAGCTCACAGCAGCGTGTCCTGGGACGCCCACAGCCCTGCCTATGGGCTTTGACAACCGGGAGAGAGCTGTGCCAAGTCCGAGAAAAATCACTTTCCACTCTGGGGGCACCTCCCCGGCCCCTCCGGAGGTTCTTACTGGTCTGGTGGCCGGGCCCCGGGGGCCTGCTTTCTGCCCCATTCGCCGGGAACGCCCTGCCCTGAGGACAAGGGTCCCTCTTGCTGGCATCCAGTCTGAAGCTCAGGCAGGAGAGGCTTTTGTGGCCACTTGAGACCCTCGTCCAGTTTTCACAGGGCCCCAGGGCGTTAGCCACTGGTGAGGGTTTGGTTGAGGGATAGGCTTAGTTTTAGGGTTAGGGTTAGCCTTTGACAACGGGGAGAGAGCCGTGTCAAGTTCGAGAAAATCACTTTGCGCTTCGGGGGCACCTCCCCGGCCCCTCCGGACGTTCTTGCTGGCCCGCTGGCCGGGCCCCTGCGGCCAGCTCTCTGCCCCATTCGCCGGGAACGCCCTACCCTGAGGACAAGGGAACCTCTTGACGGGGTCCAGCCTGGAGCTCAGGCATGTGGGGCTTTTGTGGCCACTGGCGACCCTGGTCCACATTCACAGGGCCCCAGGGCCTTCCCCACTGGACCACCTCCAGCTTTTGACACCGGCCCCAACCCACTCTTCCCTTGACCGCTTCCCGCCGGTCAGCCAAGCGCCCGGCCGAGCCGCCGGGCCCCCTCTTTAGGTCCCTGCCGCCGGCAGACCGGCCTGCCGGTCACCCGTGTCCCTGCCCGCGACCCGCTCTCCTGCTTACCTCACCACTTCAGGCTGTTCACCTGGCCCCGCCCCCGTGATCCCGTGACCGCCTCCAGCTGCTCACCTGGCCCCCCCCTCTCTTTGACTTGAGGGGGCTCAGCTGTGGGCCGGGGCCCGCCTCCTTGTTCCGGAAACCCCGCCCCTGGTCCATTCGACCAATGAGCGAGCAGCACCAGCCAGTCCGCCCTGCTCCCAAACACAGAGGAATAGCCCCCACCACTGGGATGTAAAGGCACATAGCCCTCTGCTCACAGGGTGCCTCCCAGGTCCCCAAGCGTGGGAAGACCAGCCCGCCCTCCCTTCAGGACACCCACGGGCCTCCGTGCGCCTCGGGGCCGGCCCTCCTACCCCAACCCCTCCCCCCGTCCGGATCGCTCACACCAAAGGGCAGCTCACAGCAGCGTGTCCTGGGACGCCCACAGCCCTGCCTATGGGCTTTGACAACCGGGAGAGAGCTGTGCCAAGTCCGAGAAAAATCACTTTCCACTCTGGGGGCACCTCCCCGGCCCCTCCGGAGGTTCTTACTGGTCTGGTGGCCGGGCCCCGGGGGCCTGCTTTCTGCCCCATTCGCCGGGAACGCCCTGCCCTGAGGACAAGGGTCCCTCTTGCTGGCATCCAGTCTGAAGCTCAGGCAGGAGAGGCTTTTGTGGCCACTTGAGACCCTCGTCCAGTTTTCACAGGGCCCCAGGGCGTTAGCCACTGGTGAGGGTTTGGTTGAGGGATAGGCTTAGTTTTAGGGTTAGGGTTAGCCTTTGACAACGGGGAGAGAGCCGTGTCAAGTTCGAGAAAATCACTTTGCGCTTCGGGGGCACCTCCCCGGCCCCTCCGGACGTTCTTGCTGGCCCGCTGGCCGGGCCCCTGCGGCCAGCTCTCTGCCCCATTCGCCGGGAACGCCCTACCCTGAGGACAAGGGAACCTCTTGCCGGGGTCCAGCCTGGAGCTCAGGCATGTGGGGCTTTTGTGGCCACTGGCGACCCTGGTCCACATTCACAGGGCCCCAGGGCCTTCCCCACTGGACCACCTCCAGCTTTTGACACCGGCCCCAACCCACTCTTCCCTTGACCGCTTCCCGCCGGTCAGCTAAGCGCCCGGCCGAGCCGCCGGGCCCCCTCTTTAGGTCCCTGCCGCCGGCAGACCGGCCTGCCGGTCACCCGTGTCCCTGCCCGCGACCCGCTCTCCTGCTTACCTCACCACTTCAGGCTGTTCACCTGGCCCCGCCCCCGTGATCCCGTGACGGCCTCCAGCTGCTCACCTGCCCCCCTCCTCTCTTTGACTTGACCGGGCTCAGCTGTGGGCCGGGGCCCGCCTCCTTGTTCCGGAAACCCCGCCCCTGGTCCATTCGACCAATGAGCGAGCAGCACCAGCCAGTCCGCCCTGCTCCCAAACACAGAGGAATAGCCCCCACCACTGGGATGTAAAGGCACATAGCCCTCTGCTCACAGGGTGCCTCCCAGGTCCCCAAGCGTGGGAAGACCAGCCCGCCCTCCCTTCAGGACACCCACGGGCCTCCGTGCGCCTCGGGGCCGGCCCTCCTACCCCAACCCCTCCCCCCGTCCGGATCGCTCACACCAAAGGGCAGCTCACAGCAGCGTGTCCTGGGACGCCCACAGCCCTGCCTATGGGCTTTGACAACCGGGAGAGAGCTGTGCCAAGTCCGAGAAAAATCACTTTCCACTCTGGGGGCACCTCCCCGGCCCCTCCGGAGGTTCTTACTGGTCTGGTGGCCGGGCCCCGGGGGCCTGCTTTCTGCCCCATTCGCCGGGAACGCCCTGCCCTGAGGACAAGGGTCCCTCTTGCTGGCATCCAGTCTGAAGCTCAGGCAGGAGAGGCTTTTGTGGCCACTTGAGACCCTCGTCCAGTTTTCACAGGGCCCCAGGGCGTTAGCCACTGGTGAGGGTTTGGTTGAGGGATAGGCTTAGTTTTAGGGTTAGGGTTAGCCTTTGACAACGGGGAGAGAGCCGTGTCAAGTTCGAGAAAATCACTTTGCGCTTCGGGGGCACCTCCCCGGCCCCTCCGGACGTTCTTGCTGGCCCGCTGGCCGGGCCCCTGCGGCCAGCTCTCTGCCCCATTCGCCGGGAACGCCCTACCCTGAGGACAAGGGAACCTCTTGCCGGGGTCCAGCCTGGAGCTCAGGCATGTGGGGCTTTTGTGGCCACTGGCGACCCTGGTCCACATTCACAGGGCCCCAGGGCCTTCCCCACTGGACCACCTCCAGCTTTTGACACCGGCCCCAACCCACTCTTCCCTTGACCGCTTCCCGCCGGTCAGCTAAGCGCCCGGCCGAGCCGCCGGGCCCCCTCTTTAGGTCCCTGCCGCCGGCAGACCGGCCTGCCGGTCACCCGTGTCCCTGCCCGCGACCCGCTCTCCTGCTTACCTCACCACTTCAGGCTGTTCACCTGGCCCCGCCCCCGTGATCCCGTGACGGCCTCCAGCTGCTCACCTGCCCCCCTCCTCTCTTTGACTTGACCGGGCTCAGCTGTGGGCCGGGGCCCGCCTCCTTGTTCCGGAAACCCCGCCCCTGGTCCATTCGACCAATGAGCGAGCAGCACCAGCCAGTCCGCCCTGCTCCCAAACACAGAGGAATAGCCCCCACCACTGGGATGTAAAGGCACATAGCCCTCTGCTCACAGGGTGCCTCCCAGGTCCCCAAGCGTGGGAAGACCAGCCCGCCCTCCCTTCAGGACACCCACGGGCCTCCGTGCGCCTCGGGGCCGGCCCTCCTACCCCAACCCCTCCCCCCGTCCCGATCGCTCACACCAAAGGGCAGCTCACAGCAGCGTGTCCTGGGACGCCCACAGCCCTGCCTATGGGCTTTGACAACCGGGAGAGAGCTGTGCCAAGTCCGAGAAAAATCACTTTCCACTCTGGGGGCACCTCCCCGGCCCCTCCGGAGGTTCTTACTGGTCTGGTGGCCGGGCCCCGGGGGCCTGCTTTCTGCCCCATTCGCCGGGAACGCCCTGCCCTGAGGACAAGGGTCCCTCTTGCTGGCATCCAGTCTGAAGCTCAGGCAGGAGAGGCTTTTGTGGCCACTTGAGACCCTCGTCCAGTTTTCACAGGGCCCCAGGGCGTTAGCCACTGGTGAGGGTTTGGTTGAGGGATAGGCTTAGTTTTAGGGTTAGGGTTAGCCTTTGACAACGGGGAGAGAGCCGTGTCAAGTTCGAGAAAATCACTTTGCGCTTCGGGGGCACCTCCCCGGCCCCTCCGGACATTCTTGCTGGCCCGCTGGCCGGGCCCCTGCGGCCAGCTCTCTGCCCCATTCGCCGGGAACGCCCTACCCTGAGGACAAGGGAACCTCTTGCCGGGGTCCAGCCTGGAGCTCAGGCATGTGGGGCTTTTGTGGCCACTGGCGACCCTGGTCCACATTCACAGGGCCCCAGGGCCTTCCCCACTGGACCACCTCCAGCTTTTGACACCGGCCCCAACCCACTCTTCCCTTGACCGCTTCCCGCCGGTCAGCTAAGCGCCCGGCCGAGCCGCCGGGCCCCCTCTTTAGGTCCCTGCCGCCGGCAGACCGGCCTGCCGGTCACCCGTGTCCCTGCCCGCGACCCGCTCTCCTGCTTACCTCACCACTTCAGGCTGTTCACCTGGCCCCGCCCCCGTGATCCCGTGACGGCCTCCAGCTGCTCACCTGCCCCCCTCCTCTCTTTGACTTGACCGGGCTCAGCTGTGGGCCGGGGCCCGCCTCCTTGTTCCGGAAACCCCGCCCCTGGTCCATTCGACCAATGAGCGAGCAGCACCAGCCAGTCCGCCCTGCTCCCAAACACAGAGGAATAGCCCCCACCACTGGGATGTAAAGGCACATAGCCCTCTGCTCACAGGGTGCCTCCCAGGTCCCCAAGCGTGGGAAGACCAGCCCGCCCTCCCTTCAGGACACCCACGGGCCTCCGTGCGCCTCGGGGCCGGCCCTCCTACCCCAACCCCTCCCCCCGTCCGGATCGCTCACACCAAAGGGCAGCTCACAGCAGCGTGTCCTGGGACGCCCACAGCCCTGCCTATGGGCTTTGACAACCGGGAGAGAGCTGTGCCAAGTCCGAGAAAAATCACTTTCCACTCTGGGGGCACCTCCCCGGCCCCTCCGGAGGTTCTTACTGGTCTGGTGGCCGGGCCCCGGGGGCCTGCTTTCTGCCCCATTCGCCGGGAACGCCCTGCCCTGAGGACAAGGGTCCCTCTTGCTGGCATCCAGTCTGAAGCTCAGGCAGGAGAGGCTTTTGTGGCCACTTGAGACCCTCGTCCAGTTTTCACAGGGCCCCAGGGCGTTAGCCACTGGTGAGGGTTTGGTTGAGGGATAGGCTTAGTTTTAGGGTTAGGGTTAGCCTTTGACAACGGGGAGAGAGCCGTGTCAAGTTCGAGAAAATCACTTTGCGCTTCGGGGGCACCTCCCCGGCCCCTCCGGACGTTCTTGCTGGCCCGCTGGCCGGGCCCCTGCGGCCAGCTCTCTGCCCCATTCGCCGGGAACGCCCTACCCTGAGGACAAGGGAACCTCTTGCCGGGGTCCAGCCTGGAGCTCAGGCATGTGGGGCTTTTGTGGCCACTGGCGACCCTGGTCCACATTCACAGGGCCCCAGGGCCTTCCCCACTGGACCACCTCCAGCTTTTGACACCGGCCCCAACCCACTCTTCCCTTGACCGCTTCCCGCCGGTCAGCTAAGCGCCCGGCCGAGCCGCCGGGCCCCTCTTTAGGTCCCTGCCGCCGGCAGACCGGCCTGCCGGTCACCCGTGTCCCTGCCCGCGACCCGCTCTCCTGCTTACCTCACCACTTCAGGCTGTTCACCTGGCCCCGCCCCCGTGATCCCGTGACGGCCTCCAGCTGCTCACCTGCCCCCCTCCTCTCTTTGACTTGACCGGGCTCAGCTGTGGGCCGGGGCCCGCCTCCTTGTTCCGGAAACCCCGCCCCTGGTCCATTCGACCAATGAGCGAGCAGCACCAGCCAGTCCGCCCTGCTCCCAAACACAGAGGAATAGCCCCCACCACTGGGATGTAAAGGCACATAGCCCTCTGCTCACAGGGTGCCTCCCAGGTCCCCAAGCGTGGGAAGACCAGCCCGCCCTCCCTTCAGGACACCCACGGGCCTCCGTGCGCCTCGGGGCCGGCCCTCCTACCCCAACCCCTCCCCCCGTCCCGATCGCTCACACCAAAGGGCAGCTCACAGCAGCGTGTCCTGGGACGCCCACAGCCCTGCCTATGGGCTTTGACAACCGGGAGAGAGCTGTGCCAAGTCCGAGAAAAATCACTTTCCACTCTGGGGGCACCTCCCCGGCCCCTCCGGAGGTTCTTACTGGTCTGGTGGCCGGGCCCCGGGGGCCTGCTTTCTGCCCCATTCGCCGGGAACGCCCTGCCCTGAGGACAAGGGTCCCTCTTGCTGGCATCCAGTCTGAAGCTCAGGCAGGAGAGGCTTTTGTGGCCACTTGAGACCCTCGTCCAGTTTTCACAGGGCCCCAGGGCGTTAGCCACTGGTGAGGGTTTGGTTGAGGGATAGGCTTAGTTTTAGGGTTAGGGTTAGCCTTTGACAACGGGGAGAGAGCCGTGTCAAGTTCGAGAAAATCACTTTGCGCTTCGGGGGCACCTCCCCGGCCCCTCCGGACGTTCTTGCTGGCCCGCTGGCCGGGCTCCTGCGGCCAGCTCTCTGCCCCATTCGCCGGGAACGCCCTACCCTGAGGACAAGGGAACCTCTTGCCGGGGTCCAGCCTGGAGCTCAGGCATGTGGGGCTTTTGTGGCCACTGGCGACCCTGGTCCACATTCACAGGGCCCCAGGGCCTTCCCCACTGGACCACCTCCAGCTTTTGACACCGGCCCCAACCCACTCTTCCCTTGACCGCTTCCCGCCGGTCAGCTAAGCGCCCGGCTGAGCCGCCGGGCCCCCTCTTTAGGTCCCTGCCGCCGGCAGACCGGCCTGCCGGTCACCCGTGTCCCTGCCCGCGACCCGCTCTCCTGCTTACCTCACCACTTCAGGCTGTTCACCTGGCCCCGCCCCCGTGATCCCGTGACCGCCTCCAGCTGCTCACCTGGCCCCCCCCTCTCTTTGACTTGACCGGGCTCAGCTGTGGGCCGGGGCCCGCCTCCTTGTTCCGGAAACCCCGCCCCTGGTCCATTCGACCAATGAGCGAGCAGCACCAGCCAGTCCGCCCTGCTCCCAAACACAGAGGAATAGCCCCCACCACTGGGATGTAAAGGCACATAGCCCTCTGCTCACAGGGTGCCTCCCAGGTCCCCAAGCGTGGGAAGACCAGCCCGCCCTCCCTTCAGGACACCCACGGGCCTCCGTGCGCCTCGGGGCCGGCCCTCCTACCCCAACCCCTCCCCCCGTCCGGATCGCTCACACCAAAGGGCAGCTCACAGCAGCGTGTCCTGGGACGCCCACAGCCCTGCCTATGGGCTTTGACAACCGGGAGAGAGCTGTGCCAAGTCCGAGAAAAATCACTTTCCACTCTGGGGGCACCTCCCCGGCCCCTCCGGAGGTTCTTACTGGTCTGGTGGCCGGGCCCCGGGGGCCTGCTTTCTGCCCCATTCGCCGGGAACGCCCTGCCCTGAGGACAAGGGTCCCTCTTGCTGGCATCCAGTCTGAAGCTCAGGCAGGAGAGGCTTTTGTGGCCACTTGAGACCCTCGTCCAGTTTTCACAGGGCCCCAGGGCGTTAGCCACTGGTGAGGGTTTGGTTGAGGGATAGGCTTAGTTTTAGGGTTAGGGTTAGCCTTTGACAACGGGGAGAGAGCCGTGTCAAGTTCGAGAAAATCACTTTGCGCTTCGGGGGCACCTCCCCGGCCCCTCCGGACGTTCTTGCTGGCCCGCTGGCCGGGCCCCTGCGGCCAGCTCTCTGCCCCATTCGCCGGGAACGCCCTACCCTGAGGACAAGGGAACCTCTTGCCGGGGTCCAGCCTGGAGCTCAGGCATGTGGGGCTTTTGTGGCCACTGGCGACCCTGGTCCACATTCACAGGGCCCCAGGGCCTTCCCCACTGGACCACCTCCAGCTTTTGACACCGGCCCCAACCCACTCTTCCCTTGACCGCTTCCCGCCGGTCAGCTAAGCGCCCGGCCGAGCCGCCGGGCCCCCTCTTTAGGTCCCTGCCGCCGGCAGACCGGCCTGCCGGTCACCCGTGTCCCTGCCCGCGACCCGCTCTCCTGCTTACCTCACCACTTCAGGCTGTTCACCTGGCCCCGCCCCCGTGATCCCGTGACCGCCTCCAGCTGCTCACCTGGCCCCGCCCTCTCTTTGACTTGACCGGGCTCAGCTGTGGGCCGGGGCCCGCCTCCTTGTTCCGGAAACCCCGCCCCTGGTCCATTCGACCAATGAGCGAGCAGCACCAGCCAGTCCGCCCTGCTCCCAAACACAGAGGAATAGCCCCCACCACTGGGATGTAAAGGCACATAGCCCTCTGCTCACAGGGTGCCTCCCAGGTCCCCAAGCGTGGGAAGACCAGCCCGCCCTCCCTTCAGGACACCCACGGGCCTCCGTGCGCCTCGGGGCCGGCCCTCCTACCCCAACCCCTCCCCCCGTCCCGATCGCTCACACCAAAGGGCAGCTCACAGCAGCGTGTCCTGGGACGCCCACAGCCCTGCCTATGGGCTTTGACAACCGGGAGAGAGCTGTGCCAAGTCCGAGAAAAATCACTTTCCACTCTGGGGGCACCTCCCCGGCCCCTCCGGAGGTTCTTACTGGTCTGGTGGCCGGGCCCCGGGGGCCTGCTTTCTGCCCCATTCGCCGGGAAAGCCCTGCCCTGAGGACAATGGTCCCTCTTGCTGGCATCCAGTCTGAAGCTCAGGCAGGAGAGGCTTTTGTGGCCACTTGAGACCCTCGTCCAGTTTTCACAGGGCACCAGGGCGTTAGCCACTGGTGAGGGTTTGGTTGAGGGATAGGCTTAGTTTTAGGGTTAGGGTTAGCCTTTGACAACGGGGAGAGAGCCGTGTCAAGTTCGAGAAAATCACTTTGCGCTTCGGGGGCACCTCCCCGGCCCCTCCGGACGTTCTTACTGGCCCGCTGGCCGGGCCCCTGCGGCCAGCTCTCTGCCCCATTCGCCGGGAACGCCCTACCCTGAGGACAAGGGAACCTCTTGCCGGGGTCCAGCCTGGAGCTCAGGCATGTGGGGCTTTTGTGGCCACTGGCGACCCTGGTCCACATTCACAGGGCCCCAGGGCCTTCCCCACTGGACCACCTCCAGCTTTTGACACCGGCCCCAACCCACTCTTCCCTTGACCGCTTCCCGCCGGTCAGCTAAGCGCCCGGCCGAGCCGCCGGGCCCCCTCTTTAGGTCCCTGCCGCCGGCAGACCGGCCTGCCGGTCACCCGTGTCCCTGCCCGCGACCCGCTCTCCTGCTTACCTCACCACTTCAGGCTGTTCACCTGGCCCCGCCCCCGTGATCCCGTGACCGCCTCCAGCTGCTCACCTGGCCCCCCCCTCTCTTTGACTTGACCGGGCTCAGCTGTGGGCCGGGGCCCGCCTCCTTGTTCCGGAAACCCCGCCCCTGGTCCATTCGACCAATGAGCGAGCAGCACCAGCCAGTCCGCCCTGCTCCCAAACACAGAGGAATAGCCCCCACCACTGGGATGTAAAGGCACATAGCCCTCTGCTCACAGGGTGCCTCCCAGGTCCCCAAGCGTGGGAAGACCAGCCCGCCCTCCCTTCAGGACACCCACGGGCCTCCGTGCGCCTCGGGGCCGGCCCTCCTACCCCAACCCCTCCCCCCGTCCCGATCGCTCACACCAAAGGGCAGCTCACAGCAGCGTGTCCTGGGACGCCCACAGCCCTGCCTATGGGCTTTGACAACCGGGAGAGAGCTGTGCCAAGTCCGAGAAAAATCACTTTCCACTCTGGGGGCACCTCCCCGGCCCCTCCGGAGGTTCTTACTGGTCTGGTGGCCGGGCCCCGGGGGCCTGCTTTCTGCCCCATTCGCCGGGAAAGCCCTGCCCTGAGGACAAGGGTCCCTCTTGCTGGCATCCAGTCTGAAGCTCAGGCAGGAGAGGCTTTTGTGGCCACTTGAGACCCTCGTCCAGTTTTCACAGGGCCCCAGGGCGTTAGCCACTGGTGAGGGTTTGGTTGAGGGATAGGCTTAGTTTTAGGGTTAGGGTTAGCCTTTGACAACGGGGAGAGAGCCGTGTCAAGTTCGAGAAAATCACTTTGCGCTTCGGGGGCACCTCCCCGGCCCCTCCGGACGTTCTTACTGGCCCGCTGGCCGGGCCCCTGCGGCCAGCTCTCTGCCCCATTCGCCGGGAACGCCCTACCCTGAGGACAAGGGAACCTCTTGCCGGGGTCCAGCCTGGAGCTCAGGCATGTGGGGCTTTTGTGGCCACTGGCGACCCTGGTCCACATTCACAGGGCCCCAGGGCCTTCCCCACTGGACCACCTCCAGCTTTTGACACCGGCCCCAACCCACTCTTCCCTTGACCGCTTCCCGCCGGTCAGCTAAGCGCCCGGCCGAGCCGCCGGGCCCCCTCTTTAGGTCCCTGCCGCCGGCAGACCGGCCTGCCGGTCACCCGTGTCCCTGCCCGCGACCCGCTCTCCTGCTTACCTCACCACTTCAGGCTGTTCACCTGGCCCCGCCCCCGTGATCCCGTGACCGCCTCCAGCTGCTCACCTGGCCCCGCCCTCTCTTTGACTTGACCGGGCTCAGCTGTGGGCCGGGGCCCGCCTCCTTGTTCCGGAAACCCCGCCCCTGGTCCATTCGACCAATGAGCGAGCAGCACCAGCCAGTCCGCCCTGCTCCCAAACACAGAGGAATAGCCCCCACCACTGGGATGTAAAGGCACATAGCCCTCTGCTCACAGGGTGCCTCCCAGGTCCCCAAGCGTGGGAAGACCAGCCCGCCCTCCCTTCAGGACACCCACGGGCCTCCGTGCGCCTCGGGGCCGGCCCTCCTACCCCAACCCCTCCCCCCGTCCCGATCGCTCACACCAAAGGGCAGCTCACAGCAGCGTGTCCTGGGACGCCCACAGCCCTGCCTATGGGCTTTGACAACCGGGAGAGAGCTGTGCCAAGTCCGAGAAAAATCACTTTCCACTCGGGGGGCACCTCCCCGGCCCCTCCGGAGGTTCTTACTGGTCTGGTGGCCGGGCCCCGGGGGCCTGCTTTCTGCCCCATTCGCCGGGAACGCCCTGCCCTGAGGACAAGGGTCCCTCTTGCTGGCATCCAGTCTGAAGCTCAGGCAGGAGAGGCTTTTGTGGCCACTTGAGACCCTCGTCCAGTTTTCACAGGGCCCCAGGGCGTTAGCCACTGGTGAGGGTTTGGTTGAGGGATAGGCTTAGTTTTAGGGTTAGGGTTAGCCTTTGACAACGGGGAGAGAGCCGTGTCAAGTTCGAGAAAATCACTTTGCGCTTCGGGGGCACCTCCCCGGCCCCTCCGGACGTTCTTGCTGGCCCGCTGGCCGGGCCCCTGCGGCCAGCTCTCTGCCCCATTCGCCGGGAACGCCCTACCCTGAGGACAAGGGAACCTCTTGCCGGGGTCCAGCCTGGAGCTCAGGCATGTGGGGCTTTTGTGGCCACTGGCGACCCTGGTCCACATTCACAGGGCCCCAGGGCCTTCCCCACTGGACCACCTCCAGCTTTTGACACCGGCCCCAACCCACTCTTCCCTTGACCGCTTCCCGCCGGTCAGCTAAGCGCCCGGCCGAGCCGCCGGGCCCCCTCTTTAGGTCCCTGCCGCCGGCAGACCGGCCTGCCGGTCACCCGTGTCCCTGCCCGCGACCCGCTCTCCTGCTTACCTCACCACTTCAGGCTGTTCACCTGGCCCCGCCCCCGTGATCCCGTGACCGCCTCCAGCTGCTCACCTGGCCCCCCCCTCTCTTTGACTTGACCGGGCTCAGCTGTGGGCCGGGGCCCGCCTCCTTGTTCCGGAAACCCCGCCCCTGGTCCATTCGACCAATGAGCGAGCAGCACCAGCCAGTCCGCCCTGCTCCCAAACACAGAGGAATAGCCCCCACCACTGGGATGTAAAGGCACATAGCCCTCTGCTCACAGGGTGCCTCCCAGGTCCCCAAGCGTGGGAAGACCAGCCCGCCCTCCCTTCAGGACACCCACGGGCCTCCGTGCGCCTCGGGGCCGGCCCTCCTACCCCAACCCCTCCCCCCGTCCCGATCGCTCACACCAAAGGGCAGCTCACAGCAGCGTGTCCTGGGACGCCCACAGCCCTGCCTATGGGCTTTGACAACCGGGAGAGAGCTGTGCCAAGTCCGAGAAAAATCACTTTCCACTCTGGGGGCACCTCCCCGGCCCCTCCGGAGGTTCTTACTGGTCTGGTGGCCGGGCCCCGGGGGCCTGCTTTCTGCCCCATTCGCCGGGAACGCCCTGCCCTGAGGACAAGGGTCCCTCTTGCTGGCATCCAGTCTGAAGCTCAGGCAGGAGAGGCTTTTGTGGCCACTTGAGACCCTCGTCCAGTTTTCACAGGGCCCCAGGGCGTTAGCCACTGGTGAGGGTTTGGTTGAGGGATAGGCTTAGTTTTAGGGTTAGGGTTAGCCTTTGACAACGGGGAGAGAGCCGTGTCAAGTTCGAGAAAATCACTTTGCGCTTCGGGGGCACCTCCCCGGCCCCTCCGGACGTTCTTGCTGGCCCGCTGGCCGGGCCCCTGCGGCCAGCTCTCTGCCCCATTCGCCGGGAACGCCCTACCCTGAGGACAAGGGAACCTCTTGCCGGGGTCCAGCCTGGAGCTCAGGCATGTGGGGCTTTTGTGGCCACTGGCGACCCTGGTCCACATTCACAGGGCCCCAGGGCCTTCCCCACTGGACCACCTCCAGCTTTTGACACCGGCCCCAACCCACTCTTCCCTTGACCGCTTCCCGCCGGTCAGCTAAGCGCCCGGCCGAGCCGCCGGGCCCCCTCTTTAAGTCCCTGCCGCCGGCAGACCGGCCTGCCGGTCACCCGTGTCCCTGCCCGCGACCCGCTCTCCTGCTTACCTCACCACTTCAGGCTGTTCACCTGGCCCCGCCCCCGTGATCCCGTGACCGCCTCCAGCTGCTCACCTGCCCCCCCCCTCTCTTTGACTTGACTGGGCTCAGCTGTGGGCCAGGGCCCGCCTCCTTGTTCCGGAAACCCCGCCCCTGGTCCATTCGACCAATGAGCGAGCAGCACCAGCCAGTCCGCCCTGCTCCCAAACACAGAGGAATAGCCCCCACCACTGGGATGTAAAGGCACATAGCCCTCTGCTCACAGGGTGCCTCCCAGGTCCCCAAGCGTGGGAAGACCAGCCCGCCCTCCCTTCAGGACACCCACGGGCCTCCGTGCGCCTCGGGGCCGGCCCTCCTACCCCAACCCCTCCCCCCGTCCCGATCGCTCACACCAAAGGGCAGCTCACAGCAGCGTGTCCTGGGACGCCCACAGCCCTGCCTATGGGCTTTGACAACCGGGAGAGAGCTGTGCCAAGTCCGAGAAAAATCACTTTCCACTCGGGGGGCACCTCCCCGGCCCCTCCGGAGGTTCTTACTGGTCTGGTGGCCGGGCCCCGGGGGCCTGCTTTCTGCCCCATTCGCCGGGAACGCCCTGCCCTGAGGACAAGGGTCCCTCTTGCTGGCATCCAGTCTGAAGCTCAGGCAGGAGAGGCTTTTGTGGCCACTTGAGACCCTCGTCCAGTTTTCACAGGGCCCCAGGGCGTTAGCCACTGGTGAGGGTTTGGTTGAGGGATAGGCTTAGTTTTAGGGTTAGGGTTAGCCTTTGACAACGGGGAGAGAGCCGTGTCAAGTTCGAGAAAATCACTTTGCGCTTCGGGGGCACCTCCCCGGCCCCTCCGGACGTTCTTGCTGGCCCGCTGGCCGGGCCCCTGCGGCCAGCTCTCTGCCCCATTCGCCGGGAACGCCCTACCCTGAGGACAAGGGAACCTCTTGCCGGGGTCCAGCCTGGAGCTCAGGCATGTGGGGCTTTTGTGGCCACTGGCGACCCTGGTCCACATTCACAGGGCCCCAGGGCCTTCCCCACTGGACCACCTCCAGCTTTTGACACCGGCCCCAACCCACTCTTCCCTTGACCGCTTCCCGCCGGTCAGCCAAGCGCCCGGCCGAGCCGCCGGGCCCCCTCTTTAGGTCCCTGCCGCCGGCAGACCGGCCTGCCGGTCACCCGTGTCCCTGCCCGCGACCCGCTCTCCTGCTTACCTCACCACTTCAGGCTGTTCACCTGGCCCCGCCCCCGTGATCCCGTGACCGCCTCCAGCTGCTCACCTGCCCCCCCCCTCTCTTTGACTTGACCGGGCTCAGCTGTGGGCCGGGGCCCGCCTCCTTGTTCCGGAAACCCCGCCCCTGGTCCATTCGACCAATGAGCGAGCAGCACCAGCCAGTCCTCCCTGCTCCCAAACACAGAGGAATAGCCCCCACCACTGGGATGTAAAGGCACATAGCCCTCTGCTCACAGGGTGCCTCCCAGGTCCCCAAGCGTGGGAAGACCAGCCCGCCCTCCCTTCAGGACACCCACGGGCCTCCGTGCGCCTCGGGGCCGGCCCTCCTACCCCAACCCCTCCCCCCGTCCCGATCGCTCACACCAAAGGGCAGCTCACAGCAGCGTGTCCTGGGACGCCCACAGCCCTGCCTATGGGCTTTGACAACCGGGAGAGAGCTGTGCCAAGTCCGAGAAAAATCACTTTCCACTCTGGGGGCACCTCCCCGGCCCCTCCGGAGGTTCTTACTGGTCTGGTGGCCGGGCCCCGGGGGCCTGCTTTCTGCCCCATTCGCCGGGAACGCCCTGCCCTGAGGACAAGGGTCCCTCTTGCTGGCATCCAGTCTGAAGCTCAGGCAGGAGAGGCTTTTGTGGCCACTTGAGACCCTCGTCCAGTTTTCACAGGGCCCCAGGGCGTTAGCCACTGGTGAGGGTTTGGTTGAGGGATAGGCTTAGTTTTAGGGTTAGGGTTAGCCTTTGACAACGGGGAGAGAGCCGTGTCAAGTTCGAGAAAATCACTTTGCGCTTCGGGGGCACCTCCCCGGCCCCTCCGGACGTTCTTACTGGCCCGCTGGCCGGGCCCCTGCGGCCAGCTCTCTGCCCCATTCGCCGGGAACGCCCTACCCTGAGGACAAGGGAACCTCTTGCCGGGGTCCAGCCTGGAGCTCAGGCATGTGGGGCTTTTGTGGCCACTGGCGACCCTGGTCCACATTCACAGGGCCCCAGGGCCTTCCCCACTGGACCACCTCCAGCTTTTGACACCGGCCCCAACCCACTCTTCCCTTGACCGCTTCCCGCCGGTCAGCTAAGCGCCCGGCCGAGCCGCCGGGCCCCCTCTTTAGGTCCCTGCCGCCGGCAGACCGGCCTGCCGGTCACCCGTGTCCCTGCCCGCGACCCGCTCTCCTGCTTACCTCACCACTTCAGGCTGTTCACCTGGCCCCGCCCCCGTGATCCCGTGACCGCCTCCAGCTGCTCACCTGGCCCCGCCCTCTCTTTGACTTGACCGGGCTCAGCTGTGGGCCGGGGCCCGCCTCCTTGTTCCGGAAACCCCGCCCCTGGTCCATTCGACCAATGAGCGAGCAGCACCAGCCAGTCCGCCCTGCTCCCAAACACAGAGGAATAGCCCCCACCACTGGGATGTAAAGGCACATAGCCCTCTGCTCACAGGGTGCCTCCCAGGTCCCCAAGCGTGGGAAGACCAGCCCGCCCTCCCTTCAGGACACCCACGGGCCTCAGTGCGCCTCGGGGCCGGCCCTCCTACCCCAACCCCTCCCCCCGTCCCGATCGCTCACACCAAAGGGCAGCTCACAGCAGCGTGTCCTGGGACGCCCACAGCCCTGCCTATGGGCTTTGACAACCGGGAGAGAGCTGTGCCAAGTCCGAGAAAAATCACTTTCCACTCTGGGGGCACCTCCCCGGCCCCTCCGGAGGTTCTTACTGGTCTGGTGGCCGGGCCCCGGGGGCCTGCTTTCTGCCCCATTCGCCGGGAACGCCCTGCCCTGAGGACAAGGGTCCCTCTTGCTGGCATCCAGTCTGAAGCTCAGGCAGGAGAGGCTTTTGTGGCCACTTGAGACCCTCGTCCAGTTTTCACAGGGCCCCAGGGCGTTAGCCACTGGTGAGGGTTTGGTTGAGGGATAGGCTTAGTTTTAGGGTTAGGGTTAGCCTTTGACAACGGGGAGAGAGCCGTGTCAAGTTCGAGAAAATCACTTTGCGCTTCGGGGGCACCTCCCCGGCCCCTCCGGACGTTCTTACTGGCCCGCTGGCCGGGCCCCTGCGGCCAGCTCTCTGCCCCATTCGCCGGGAACGCCCTACCCTGAGGACAAGGGAACCTCTTGCCGGGGTCCAGCCTGGAGCTCAGGCATGTGGGGCTTTTGTGGCCACTGGCGACCCTGGTCCACATTCACAGGGCCCCAGGGCCTTCCCCACTGGACCACCTCCAGCTTTTGACACCGGCCCCAACCCACTCTTCCCTTGACCGCTTCCCGCCGGTCAGCTAAGCGCCCGGCCGAGCCGCCGGGCCCCCTCTTTAGGTCCCTGCCGCCGGCAGACCGGCCTGCCGGTCACCCGTGTCCCTGCCCGCGACCCGCTCTCCTGCTTACCTCACCACTTCAGGCTGTTCACCTGGCCCCGCCCCCGTGATCCCGTGACCGCCTCCAGCTGCTCACCTGGCCCCGCCCTCTCTTTGACTTGACCGGGCTCAGCTGTGGGCCGGGGCCCGCCTCCTTGTTCCGGAAACCCCGCCCCTGGTCCATTCGACCAATGAGCGAGCAGCACCAGCCAGTCCGCCCTGCTCCCAAACACAGAGGAATAGCCCCCACCACTGGGATGTAAAGGCACATAGCCCTCTGCTCACAGGGTGCCTCCCAGGTCCCCAAGCGTGGGAAGACCAGCCCGCCCTCCCTTCAGGACACCCACGGGCCTCCGTGCGCCTCGGGGCCGGCCCTCCTACCCCAACCCCTCCCCCCGTCCCGATCGCTCACACCAAAGGGCAGCTCACAGCAGCGTGTCCTGGGACGCCCACAGCCCTGCCTATGGGCTTTGACAACCGGGAGAGAGCTGTGCCAAGTCCGAGAAAAATCACTTTCCACTCTGGGGGCACCTCCCCGGCCCCTCCGGAGGTTCTTACTGGTCTGGTGGCCGGGCCCCGGGGGCCTGCTTTCTGCCCCATTCGCCGGGAACGCCCTGCCCTGAGGACAAGGGTCCCTCTTGCTGGCATCCAGTCTGAAGCTCAGGCAGGAGAGGCTTTTGTGGCCACTTGAGACCCTCGTCCAGTTTTCACAGGGCCCCAGGGCGTTAGCCACTGGTGAGGGTTTGGTTGAGGGATAGGCTTAGTTTTAGGGTTAGGGTTAGCCTTTGACAACGGGGAGAGAGCCGTGTCAAGTTCGAGAAAATCACTTTGCGCTTCGGGGGCACCTCCCCGGCCCCTCCGGACGTTCTTACTGGCCCGCTGGCCGGGCCCCTGCGGCCAGCTCTCTGCCCCATTCGCCGGGAACGCCCTACCCTGAGGACAAGGGAACCTCTTGCCGGGGTCCAGCCTGGAGCTCAGGCATGTGGGGCTTTTGCGGCCACTGGCGACCCTGGTCCACATTCACAGGGCCCCAGGGCCTTCCCCACTGGACCACCTCCAGCTTTTGACACCGGCCCCAACCCACTCTTCCCTTGACCGCTTCCCGCCGGTCAGCTAAGCGCCCGGCCGAGCCGCCGGGCCCCCTCTTTAGGTCCCTGCCGCCGGCAGACCGGCCTGCCGGTCACCCGTGTCCCTGCCCGCGACCCACTCTCCTGCTTACCTCACCACTTCAGGCTGTTCACCTGGCCCCGCCCCCGTGATCCCGTGACCGCCTCCAGCTGCTCACCTGGCCCCGCCCTCTCTTTGACTTGACCGGGCTCAGCTGTGGGCCGGGGCCCGCCTCCTTGTTCCGGAAACCCCGCCCCTGGTCCATTCGACCAATGAGCGAGCAGCACCAGCCAGTCCGCCCTGCTCCCAAACACAGAGGAATAGCCCCCACCACTGGGATGTAAAGGCACATAGCCCTCTGCTCACAGGGTGCCTCCCAGGTCCCCAAGCGTGGGAAGACCAGCCCGCCCTCCCTTCAGGACACCCACGGGCCTCAGTGCGCCTCGGGGCCGGCCCTCCTACCCCAACCCCTCCCCCCGTCCCGATCGCTCACACCAAAGGGCAGCTCACAGCAGCGTGTCCTGGGACGCCCACAGCCCTGCCTATGGGCTTTGACAACCGGGAGAGAGCTGTGCCAAGTCCGAGAAAAATCACTTTCCACTCTGGGGGCACCTCCCCGGCCCCTCCGGAGGTTCTTACTGGTCTGGTGGCCGGGCCCCGGGGGCCTGCTTTCTGCCCCATTCGCCGGGAACGCCCTGCCCTGAGGACAAGGGTCCCTCTTGCTGGCATCCAGTCTGAAGCTCAGGCAGGAGAGGCTTTTGTGGCCACTTGAGACCCTCGTCCAGTTTTCACAGGGCCCCAGGGCGTTAGCCACTGGTGAGGGTTTGGTTGAGGGATAGGCTTAGTTTTAGGGTTAGGGTTAGCCTTTGACAACGGGGAGAGAGCCGTGTCAAGTTCGAGAAAATCACTTTGCGCTTCGGGGGCACCTCCCCGGCCCCTCCGGACGTTCTTACTGGCCCGCTGGCCGGGCCCCTGCGGCCAGCTCTCTGCCCCATTCGCCGGGAACGCCCTACCCTGAGGACAAGGGAACCTCTTGCCGGGGTCCAGCCTGGAGCTCAGGCATGTGGGGCTTTTGTGGCCACTGGCGACCCTGGTCCACATTCACAGGGCCCCAGGGCCTTCCCCACTGGACCACCTCCAGCTTTTGACACCGGCCCCAACCCACTCTTCCCTTGACCGCTTCCCGCCGGTCAGCTAAGCGCCCGGCCGAGCCGCCGGGCCCCCTCTTTAGGTCCCTGCCGCCGGCAGACCGGCCTGCCGGTCACCCGTGTCCCTGCCCGCGACCCGCTCTCCTGCTTACCTCACCACTTCAGGCTGTTCACCTGGCCCCGCCCCCGTGATCCCGTGACCGCCTCCAGCTGCTCACCTGGCCCCCCCCTCTCTTTGACTTGACCGGGCTCAGCTGTGGGCCGGGGCCCGCCTCCTTGTTCCGGAAACCCCGCCCCTGGTCCATTCGACCAATGAGCGAGCAGCACCAGCCAGTCCGCCCTGCTCCCAAACACAGAGGAATAGCCCCCACCACTGGGATGTAAAGGCACATAGCCCTCTGCTCACAGGGTGCCTCCCAGGTCCCCAAGCGTGGGAAGACCAGCCAGCCCTCCCTTCAGGACACCCACGGGCCTCCGTGCGCCTCGGGGCCGGCCCTCCTACCCCAACCCCTCCCCCCGTCCCGATCGCTCACACCAAAGGGCAGCTCACAGCAGCGTGTCCTGGGACGCCCACAGCCCTGCCTATGGGCTTTGACAACCGGGAGAGAGCTGTGCCAAGTCCGAGAAAAATCACTTTCCACTCTGGGGGCACCTCCCCGGCCCCTCCGGAGGTTCTTACTGGTCTGGTGGCCGGGCCCCGGGGGCCTGCTTTCTGCCCCATTCGCCGGGAACGCCCTGCCCTGAGGACAAGGGTCCCTCTTGCTGGCATCCAGTCTGAAGCTCAGGCAGGAGAGGCTTTTGTGGCCACTTGAGACCCTCGTCCAGTTTTCACAGGGCCCCAGGGCGTTAGCCACTGGTGAGGGTTTGGTTGAGGGATAGGCTTAGTTTTAGGGTTAGGGTTAGCCTTTGACAACGGGGAGAGAGCCGTGTCAAGTTCGAGAAAATCACTTTGCGCTTCGGGGGCACCTCCCCGGCCCCTCCGGACGTTCTTACTGGCCCGCTGGCCGGGCCCCTGCGGCCAGCTCTCTGCCCAATTCGCCGGGAACGCCCTACCCTGAGGACAAGGGAACCTCTTGCCGGGGTCCAGCCTGGAGCTCAGGCATGTGGGGCTTTTGTGGCCACTGGCGACCCTGGTCCACATTCACAGGGCCCCAGGGCCTTCCCCACTGGACCACCTCCAGCTTTTGACACCGGCCCCAACCCACTCTTCCCTTGACCGCTTCCCGCCGGTCAGCTAAGCGCCCGGCCGAGCCGCCGGGCCCCCTCTTTAGGTCCCTACCGCCGGCAGACCGGCCTGCCGGTCACCCGTGTCCCTGCCCGCGACCCGCTCTCCTGCTTACCTCACCACTTCAGGCTGTTCACCTGGCCCCGCCCCCGTGATCCCGTGACCGCCTCCAGCTGCTCACCTGTCCCCCCCCTCTCTTTGACTTGACCGGGCTCAGCTGTGGGCCGGGGCCCGCCTCCTTGTTCCGGAAACCCCGCCCCTGGTCCATTCGACCAATGAGCGAGCAGCACCAGCCAGTCCGCCCTGCTCCCAAACACAGAGGAATAGCCCCCACCACTGGGATGTAAAGGCACATAGCCCTCTGCTCACAGGGTGCCTCCCAGGTCCCCAAGCGTGGGAAGACCAGCCCGCCCTCCCTTCAGGACACCCACGGGCCTCCGTGCGCCTCGGGGCCGGCCCTCCTACCCCAACCCCTCCCCCCGTCCCGATCGCTCACACCAAAGGGCAGCTCACAGCAGCGTGTTCTGGGACGCCCACAGCCCTGCCTATGGGCTTTGACAACCGGGAGAGAGCTGTGCCAAGTCCGAGAAAAATCACTTTCCACTCTGGGGGCACCTCCCCGGCCCCTCCGGAGGTTCTTACTGGTCTGGTGGCCGGGCCCCGGGGGCCTGCTTTCTGCCCCATTCGCCGGGAACGCCCTGCCCTGAGGACAAGGGTCCCTCTTGCTGGCATCCAGTCTGAAGCTCAGGCAGGAGAGGCTTTTGTGGCCACTTGAGACCCTCGTCCAGTTTTCACAGGGCCCCAGGGCGTTAGCCACTGGTGAGGGTTTGGTTGAGGGATAGGCTTAGTTTTAGGGTTAGGGTTAGCCTTTGACAACGGGGAGAGAGCCGTGTCAAGTTCGAGAAAATCACTTTGCGCTTCGGGGGCACCTCCCCGGCCCCTCCGGACGTTCTTGCTGGCCCGCTGGCCGGGCCCCTGCGGCCAGCTCTCTGCCCCATTCGCCGGGAACGCCCTACCCTGAGGACAAGGGAACCTCTTGCCGGGGTCCAGCCTGGAGCTCAGGCATGTGGGGCTTTTGTGGCCACTGGCGACCCTGGTCCACATTCACAGGGCCCCAGGGCCTTCCCCACTGGACCACCTCCAGCTTTTGACACCGGCCCCAACCCACTCTTCCCTTGACCGCTTCCCGCCGGTCAGCCAAGCGCCCGGCCGAGCCGCCGGGCCCCCTCTTTAGGTCCCTGCCGCCGGCAGACCGGCCTGCAGGTCACCCGTGTCCCTGCCCGCGACCCGCTCTCCTGCTTACCTCACCACTTCAGGCTGTTCACCTGGCCCCGCCCCCGTGATCCCGTGACCGCCTCCAGCTGCTCACCTGGCCCCCCCCTCTCTTTGACTTGACCGGGCTCAGCTGTGGGCCGGGGCCCGCCTCCTTGTTCCGGAAACCCCGCCCCTGGTCCATTCGACCAATGAGCGAGCAGCACCAGCCAGTCCGCCCTGCTCCCAAACACAGAGGAATAGCCCCCACCACTGGGATGTAAAGGCAC
>NC_140503.1:210609899-210728389 GCF_964339955.1 Pipistrellus hanaki | reverse complement strand
AATGTGTGTTATACAAGGCAGAATACCATTGAAATATAGAAAGAAACACGTTCGGCAGCTTTGGAAAGCCTTACACTTCACTGAAATGTAGTACTACACTCTATATCACAGTTGAGAGACAATGTTCCCGAGCTGCCTCAGTTCATAACAGTGTGTAGGAAGTTGTTTGATAAAGTGGGCAAAGCTTATACTTGGACCAGAAGGCAGAATATAGGAAACTACATGAAAACATGGATAATTCAGAGAAAATGACTGTAAACAGATGAGAACTTGTTTAGAACAGCTCAAAGAGATTCTCCAAGTCAGTTCTTAGTGTAGAAAAGGTAGCTAAGATCTGGGAAATCCTTAATTCGAGTTACGATGACATGAAACACTGTATGAATCCTATATTCTTTACTTAAAGGAGACTAGAGTGGTAAATGTGTGTTATACAAGGCAGAATACCATTGAAATAGAGAAAGAAACACGTTCGGCAGCTTTGGAAAGCCTTACACTTCACTGAAATGTAGTACTACACTCTATAACACAGTTGAGAGACAATGTTCCCGAGCTGCCTCAGTTCATAACAGTGTGTAGGAAGTTGTTTGATAAAGTGGGCAAAGCTTATACTTGGACCAGAAGGCAGAATATAGGAAACTACATGAAAACATGGATAATTCAGAGAAAATGACTGTAAACAGATGAGAACTTGTTTAGAACAGCTGTAAGAGATTCTCCAAGTCAGTTCTTAGTGTAGAAAAGGTAGCTAAGATCCGGGAAATCCTTAATTCGAGTTAAGATTACATGAAACACTGTATGAATCCTATATTCTTTCCTTAAAGGAGACTAGAGTGGTAAATGTGTGTTATACAAGGCAGAATACCATTGAAATAGAGAAAGAAACACGTTCGTTTGCTTTGGAAAGCCTTACACTTCACTGAAATGTAGTACTACACTCTATAACACAGTTGAGAGACAATGTTACCGAGCTGCCTCAGTTCATAACAGTGTGTAGGAAGTTGTTTGATAAAGTGGGCAAAGGTTATACTTGGACCAGAAGGCAGAATATAGGAAACTACATGAAAACATGGATAATTCAGAGAAAATGACTGTAAACAGATGAGAACTTGTTTAGAACAGCTCAAAGACATTCTCCAAGTCAGTTCTTAGTGTAGAAAAGGTAGCTAAGATCCGGGAAATCCTTAATTCGAGTTAAGATGACATGAAACACTGTATGAATCCTATCTTCTTTACTTAAAGGAGACTAGAGTGGTAAATGTGTGTTATACAAGGCAAAATACCATTGAAATAGAGAAAGAAACACGTTCGGCAGCTTTGGAAAGCCTTACACTTCACTGAAATGTAGTACTACACTCTATAACACAGTTGAGAGACAATGTTCCCGTGCTGCCTCAGTTCATAACAGTGTGTAGGAAGTTGTTTGATAAAGTGGGCAAAGCTTATACTTGGACCAGAAGGCAGAATATAGGAAACTACATGAAAACATGGATAATTCAGAGAAAATGACTGTAAACAGATGAGAACTTGTTTAGAACGGCTGTAAGAGATTCTCCAAGTCAGTTCTTAGTGTAGAAAAGGTAGCTAAGATCCGGGAAATCCTTAATTCGAGTTAAGATTACATGAAACACTGTATGAATCCTATATTCTTTCCTTAAAGGAGACTAGAGTGGTAAATGTGTGTTATACAAGGCAGAATACCATTGAAATAGTGAAAGAAACACGTTCGTTTGCTTTGGAAAGCCTTACACTTCACTGAAATGTAGTACTACACTCTATAACACAGTTGAGAGACAATGTTCCCGAGCTGCCTCAGTTCATAACGGTGTGTAGGAAGTTGTTTGATAAAGTGGGCAAAGGTTATACTTGGACCAGAAGGCAGAATATAGGAAACTACATGAAAACATGGATAATTCAGAGAAAATAACTGTAAACAGATGAGAACTTGTTTAGAACAGCTCAAAGACATTCTCCAAGTCAGTTCTTAGTGTAGAAAAGGTAGCTAAGATCCGGGAAATCCTTAATTCGAGTTAAGATGACATGAAACACTGTATGAATCCTATATTCTTTCCTTAAAGGAGACTAGAGTGGTAAATGTGTGTTATACAAGGCAGAATACCATTGAAATAGAGAAAGAAACACGTTCGGCAGCTTTGGAAAGCCTTACACTTCACAGAAATGTAGTACTACACTCTATAACACAGTTGAGAGACAATGTTCCCGAGCTGCCTCAGTTCATAACAGTGTGTAGGAAGTTGTTTGATAAAGTGGGCAAAGCTTATACTTGGACCAGAAGGCAGAATATAGGAAACTACATGAAAACATGGATAATTCAGAGAAAATGACTGTAAACAGATGAGAACTTGTTTAGAACAGCTGAAAGAGATTCTCCAAGTCAGTTCTTAGTGTAGAAAAGGTAGCTAAGATCCGGGAAATCCTTAATTCGAGTTAAGATGACATGAAACACTGTATGAATCCTATATTCTTTCCTTAAAGGAGACTAGAGTGGTAAATGTTTGTTATACAAGGCAGAATACCATTGAAATATAGAAAGAAACACGTTCGGCAGCTTTGGAAAGCCTTACACTTCACTGAAATGTAGTACTACACTCTATAACACAGTTGAGAGACAATGTTCCCGAGCTGCCTCAGTTCATAACAGTGTGTAGGAAGTTGTTGGATAAAGAGGGCAAAGCTTATACTTGGACCAGAAGGCAGAATATAAAAAACTACGTGAAAACATGAATAATTCAGTGAAAATGACTGTAAACAGATGAGAGCTTGTTTAGAACAGCTGAAAGAGATTCTCCAAGTCAGTTCTTAGTGTAGAAAAGGTAGCTAAGATATGGGAAATCCTTAATTCGAGTTAAGATGACATGAAAAACTGTATGAATCCTATATTCTTTACTTAAAGGAGACTAGAGTGGTAAATGTGTGTTATACAAGGCAGAATACCATTGAAATAGAGAAAGAAACATGTTCGGCAGCTTTGGAAAGCCTTACACTTCACGGAAATGTAGTACTACACTCTATAACACAGTTGAGAGACAATGTTCCCAAGCTGCCTCAGTACATAACAGTGTGTAGGAAGTTGTTTGATAAAGTGGGCAAAGCTTATACTTGGACCAGAAGGCAGAATATAGGAAACTACATGAAAACATGGATAATTCAGAGAAAATGACTGTAAACAGATGAGAACTTGTTTAGAACAGCTCAAAGAGATTCTCCAAGTCAGTTCTTAGTGTAGAAAAGGTAGCTAAGATCTGGGAAATCCTTAATTCGAGTTACGATGACATGAAACACTGTATGAATCCTATATTCTTTACTTAAAGGAGACTAGAGTGGTAAATGTGTGTTATACAAGGCAGAATACCATTGAAATAGAGAAAGAAACACGTTCGGCAGCTTTGGAAAGCCTTACACTTCACTGAAATGTAGTACTACACTCTATAACACAGTTGAGAGACAATGTTCCCAAGCTGCCTCAGTTCATAACAGTGTGTAGGAAGTTGTTTGATAAAGTGGGCAAAGCTTATCCTTGGACCAGAAGGCAGAATATAGGAAACTACATGAAAACATGGATAATTCAGAGAAAATGACTGTAAACAGATGAGAACTTGTTTAGAACAGCTGTAAGAGATTCTCCAAGTCAGTTCTTAGTGTAGAAAAGGTAGCTAAGATCCGGGAAATCCTTAATTCGAGTTAAGATTACATGAAACACTGTATGAATCCTATATTCTTTCCTTAAAGGAGACTAGAGTGGTAAATGTGTGTTATACAAGGCAGAATACCATTGAAATAGAGAAAGAAACACGTTCGTTTGCTTTGGAAAGCCTTACACTTCACTGAAATGTAGTACTACACTCTATAACACAGTTGAGAGACAATGTTCCCGAGCTGCCTCAGTTCATAACAGTGTGTAGGAAGTTGTTTGATAAAGTGGGCAAAGGTTATACTTGGACCAGAAGGCAGAATATTGGAAACTACATGAAAACATGGATAATTCAGAGAAAATAACTGTAAACAGATGAGAACTTGTTTAGAACAGCTCAAAGACATTCTCCAAGTCAGTTCTTAGTGTAGAAAAGGTAGCTAAGATCCGGGAAATCCTTAATTCGAGTTAAGATGACATGAAACACTGTATGAATCCTATATTCTTTCCTTAAAGGAGACTAGAGTGGTAAATGTGTGTTATACAAGGCAGAATACCATTGAAATAGAGAAAGAAACACGTTCGGCAGCTTTGGAAAGCCTTACACTTCACAGAAATGTAGTACTACACTCTATAACACAGTTGAGAGACAATGTTCCCGAGCTGCCTCAGTTCATAACAGTGTGTAGGAAGTTGTTTGATAAAGTGGGGAAAGCTTATACTTGGACCAGAAGGCAGAATATAGGAAATTGCATGAAAACATGGATAATTCAGAGAAAATGACTGTAAACAGATGAGAACTTGTTTAGAACAGCTGAAAGAGATTCTCCAAGTCAGTTCTTAGTGTAGAAAATGTAGCTAAGATATGGGAAATCCTTAATTCGAGTTAAGATGACATGAAAAACTGTATGAATCCTATATTCTTTACTTAAAGGAGACTAGAGTGGTAAATGTGTGTTATACAAGGCAGAATACCATTGAAATAGAGAAAGAAACATGTTCGGCAGCTTTGGAAAGCCTTACACTTCACGGAAATGTAGTACTACACTCTATAACACAGTTGAGAGACAATGTTCCCAAGCTGCCTCAGTACATAACAGTGTGTAGGAAGTTGTTTGATAAAGTGGGCAAAGCTTATACTTGGACCAGAAGGCAGAATATAGGAAACTACATGAAAACATGGATAATTCAGAGAAAATGACTGTAAACAGATGAGAACTTGTTTAGAACAGCTCAAAGAGATTCTCCAAGTCAGTTCTTAGTGTAGAAAAGGTAGCTAAGATCTGGGAAATCCTTAATTCGAGTTACGATGACATGAAACACTGTATGAATCCTATATTCTTTACTTAAAGGAGACTAGAGTGGTAAATGTGTGTTATACAAGGCAGAATACCATTGAAATAGAGAAAGAAACACGTTCGGCAGCTTTGGAAAGCCTTACACTTCACTGAAATGTAGTACTACACTCTATAACACAGTTGAGAGACAATGTTCCCAAGCTGCCTCAGTTCATAACAGTGTGTAGGAAGTTGTTTGATAAAGTGGGCAAAGCTTATACTTGGACCAGAAGGCAGAATATAGGAAACTACATGAAAACATGGATAATTCAGAGAAAATGACTGTAAACAGATGAGAACTTGTTTAGAACAGCTGTAAGAGATTCTCCAAGTCAGTTCTTAGTGTAGAAAAGGTAGCTAAGATCCGGGAAATCCTTAATTCGAGTTAAGATTACATGAAACACTGTATGAATCCTATATTCTTTCCTTAAAGGAGACTAGAGTGGTAAATGTGTGTTATACAAGGCAGAATACCATTGAAATAGAGAAAGAAACACGTTCGTTTGCTTTGGAAAGCCTTACACTTCACTGAAATGTAGTACTACACTCTATAACACAGTTGAGAGACAATGTTCCCGAGCTGCCTCAGTTCATAACAGTGTGTAGGAAGTTGTTTGATAAAGTGGGCAAAGGTTATACTTGGACCAGAAGGCAGAATATTGGAAACTACATGAAAACATGGATAATTCAGAGAAAATAACTGTAAACAGATGAGAACTTGTTTAGAACAGCTCAAAGACATTCTCCAAGTCAGTTCTTAGTGTAGAAAAGGTAGCTAAGATCCGGGAAATCCTTAATTCGAGTTAAGATGACATGAAACACTGTATGAATCCTATATTCTTTCCTTAAAGGAGACTAGAGTGGTAAATGTGTGTTATACAAGGCAGAATACCATTGAAATAGAGAAAGAAACACGTTCGGCAGCTTTGGAAAGCCTTACACTTCACAGAAATGTAGTACTACACTCTATAACACAGTTGAGAGACAATGTTCCCGAGCTGCCTCAGTTCATAACAGTGTGTAGGAAGTTGTTTGATAAAGTGGGGAAAGCTTATACTTGGACCAGAAGGCAGAATATAGGAAATTGCATGAAAACATGGATAATTCAGAGAAAATGACTGTAAACAGATGAGAACTTGTTTAGGACAGCTGAAAGAGATTCTCCAAGTCAGTTCTTAGTGTAGAAAAGGTAGCTAAGATCCGGGAAATCCTTAATTCGAGTTAAGATGACATGAAACACTGTATGAATCCTATATTCTTTCCTTAAAGGAGACTAGAGTGGTAAATGTTTGTTATACAAGGCAGAATACCATTGAAATAGAGAAAGAAACACGTTCGGCAGCTTTGGAAAGCCTTACACTTCACTGAAATGTAGTACTACACTCTATAACACAGTTGAGAGACAATGTTCCCGAGCTGCCTCAGTTCATAACAGTGTGTAGGAAGTTGTTTGATAAAGTGGGCAAAGCTTATACTTGGACCAGAAGGCAGAATATAGGAAACTACATGAAAACATGAATAATTCAGTGAAAATGACTGTAAACAGATGAGAGCTTGTTTAGAACAGCTGAAAGAGATTCTCCAAGTCAGTTCTTAGTGTAGAAAAGGTAGCTAAGATCTGGGAAATCCTTAATTCGAGTTACGATGACATGAAACACTGTATGAATCCTATATTCTTTACTTAAAGGAGACTAGAGTGGTAAATGTGTGTTATACAAGGCAGAATACCATTGAAATAGAGAAAGAAACACGTTCGGCAGCTTTGGAAAGCCTTACACTTCACTGAAATGTAGTACTACACTCTATAACACAGTTGAGAGACAATGTTCCCAAGCTGCCTCAGTTCATAACAGTGTGTAGGAAGTTGTTTGATAAAGTGGGCAAAGCTTATACTTGGACCAGAAGGCAGAATATAGGAAACTACATGAAAACATGGATAATTCAGAGAAAATGACTGTAAACAGATGAGAACTTGTTTAGAACAGCTGTAAGAGATTCTCCAAGTCAGTTCTTAGTGTAGAAAAGGTAGCTAAGATCCGGGAAATCCTTAATTCGAGTTAAGATTACATGAAACACTGTATGAATCCTATATTCTTTCCTTAAAGGAGACTAGAGTGGTAAATGTGTGTTATACAAGGCAGAATACCATTGAAATAGAGAAAGAAACACGTTCGTTTGCTTTGGAAAGCCTTACACTTCACTGAAATGTAGTACTACACTCTATAACACAGTTGAGAGACAATGTTCCCGAGCTGCCTCAGTTCATAACAGTGTGTAGGAAGTTGTTTGATAAAGTGGGCAAAGGTTATACTTGGACCAGAAGGCAGAATATTGGAAACTACATGAAAACATGGATAATTCAGAGAAAATAACTGTAAACAGATGAGAACTTGTTTAGAACAGCTCAAAGACATTCTCCAAGTCAGTTCTTAGTGTAGAAAAGGTAGCTAAGATCCGGGAAATCCTTAATTCGAGTTAAGATGACATGAAACACTGTATGAATCCTATATTCTTTCCTTAAAGGAGACTAGAGTGGTAAATGTGTGTTATACAAGGCAGAATACCATTGAAATAGAGAAAGAAACACGTTCGGCAGCTTTGGAAAGCCTTACACTTCACAGAAATGTAGTACTACACTCTATAACACAGTTGAGAGACAATGTTCCCGAGCTGCCTCAGTTCATAACAGTGTGTAGGAAGTTGTTTGATAAAGTGGGGAAAGCTTATACTTGGACCAGAAGGCAGAATATAGGAAATTGCATGAAAACATGGATAATTCAGAGAAAATGACTGTAAACAGATGAGAACTTGTTTAGGACAGCTGAAAGAGATTCTCCAAGTCAGTTCTTAGTGTAGAAAAGGTAGCTAAGATCCGGGAAATCCTTAATTCGAGTTAAGATGACATGAAACACTGTATGAATCCTATATTCTTTCCTTAAAGGAGACTAGAGTGGTAAATGTTTGTTATACAAGGCAGAATACCATTGAAATAGAGAAAGAAACACGTTCGGCAGCTTTGGAAAGCCTTACACTTCACTGAAATGTAGTACTACACTCTATAACACAGTTGAGAGACAATGTTCCCGAGCTGCCTCAGTTCATAACAGTGTGTAGGAAGTTGTTTGATAAAGTGGGCAAAGCTTATACTTGGACCAGAAGGCAGAATATAGGAAACTACATGAAAACATGAATAATTCAGTGAAAATGACTGTAAACAGATGAGAGCTTGTTTAGAACAGCTGAAAGAGATTCTCCAAGTCAGTTCTTAGTGTAGAAAAGGTAGCTAAGATATGGGAAATCCTTAATTCGAGTTAAGATGACATGAAACACTGTATGAATCCTATATTCTTTACTTAAAGGAGACTAGAGTGGTAAATGTGTGTTATACCAGGCAGAATACCATTGAAATAGAGAAAGAAACACGTTCGGCAGCTTTGGAAAGCCTTACACTTCACGGAAATGTAGTACTACACTCTATAACACAGTTGAGAGACAATGTTCCCAAGCTGCCTCAGTACATAACAGTGTGTAGGAAGTTGTTTGATAAAGTGGGCAAAGCTTATACTTGGACCAGAAGGCAGAATATAGGAAACTACATGAAAACATGGATAATTCAGAGAAAATGACTGTAAACAGATGAGAACTTGTTTAGAAGAGCTCAAAGAGATTCTCCAAGTCAGTTCTTAGTGTAGAAAAGGTAGCTAAGATCTGGGAAATCCTTAATTCGAGTTACGATGACATGAAACACTGTATGAATCCAATATTCTTTCCTTAAAGGAGACTAGAGTGGTAAATGTGTGTTATACAAGGCAGAATACCATTGAAATAGAGAAAGAAACACGTTCGGCAGCTTTGGAAAGCCTTACACTTCACTGAAATGTAGTACTACACTCTATAACACAGTTGAGAGACAATGTTCCCGAGCTGCCTCAGTTCATAACAGTGTGTAGGAAGTTGTTTGATAAAGTGGGCAAAGCTTATACTTGGACCAGAAGGCAGAATATAGGAAACTACATGAAAACATGGATAATTCAGAGAAAATGACTGTAAACAGAGGAGAACTTGTTTAGAACAGCTGAAAGAGATTCTCCAAGTCAGTTCTTAGTGTAGAAAAGGTAGCTAAGATCTGGGAAATCCTTAATTCGAGTTAAGATGACATGAAACACTGTATGAATCCTATATTCTTTACTTAAAGGAGACTAGAGTGGTAAATGTGTGTTATACAAGGCAGGATACCATTGAAATAGAGAAAGAAACACGTTCGGCAGCTTTGGAAAGCCTTACACTTCACTGAAATGTAGTACTACACTCTATAACACAGTTGAGAGACAATGTTCCCGAGCTGCCTCAGTTCATAACAGTGTGTAGGAAGTTGTTTGATAAAGTGGGCAAAGCTTATACTTGGACCAGAAGGCAGAATATAGGAAACTACATGAAAACATGGATAATTCAGAGAAAATGACTGTAAACAGATGAGAACTTGTTTAGAACAGCTGTAAGAGATTCTCCAAGTCAGTTCTTAGTGTAGAAAAGGTAGCTAAGATCCGGGAAATCCTTAATTCGAGTTAAGATTACATGAAACACTGTATGAATCCTATATTCTTTCCTTAAAGGAGACTAGAGTGGTAAATGTGTGTTATACAAGGCAGAATACCATTGAAATAGAGAAAGAAACACGTTCGTTTGCTTTGGAAAGCCTTACACTTCACTGAAATGTAGTACTACACTCTATAACACAGTTGAGAGACAATGTTACCGAGCTGCCTCAGTTCATAACAGTGTGTAGGAAGTTGTTTGATAAAGTGGGCAAAGCTTATACTTGGACCAGAAGGCAGAATATAGGAAACTACATGAAAACATGGATAATTCAGAGAAAATGACTGTAAACAGATGAGAACTTGTTTAGAACAGCTCAAAGACATTCTCCAAGTCAGTTCTTAGTGTAGAAAAGGTAGCTAAGATCCTGGAAATCCTTAATTCGAGTTAAGATGACATGAAACACTGTATGAATCCTATATTCTTTCCTTAAAGGAGACTAGAGTGTTAAATGTGTGTTATACAAGGCAGAATACCATTGAAATAGAGAAAGAAAGACGTTCGGCAGCTTTGGAAAGCCTTACACTTCACTGAAATATAGTACTACACACAATAACACAGTTGAGAGACAATGTTCCCGAGCTGCCTCAGTTCATAACAGTGTGTAGGAAGTTGTTTGATAAAGTGGGCAAAGCTTATACTTGGACCAGAAGGCAGAATATAGGAAACTACATGAAAACATGGATAATTCAGAGAAAATGACTGTAAACAGATGAGAACTTGTTTAGAACAGCTGAAAGAGATTCTCCAAGTCAGTTCTTAGTGTAGAAAATGTAGCGGAGATCAGGGAAATCCTTAATTCGAGTTAAGATGACATGAAACACTGTATAAATCCAATATTTTTTCCTTAAAGGAGACTAGAGTGGTAAATGTGTGTTATACAAGGCAGAATACCATTGAAATAGAGAAAGAAACACGTTCGGCAGCTTTGGAAAGCCTGACACTTCCCTGAAATGTAGTACTACACTCTATAACACAGTTGAGAGACAATGTTCCCGAGCTGCCTCAGTTCATAACAGAGTGTAGGAAGTTGTTTGATAAAGTGGGCAAAGCTTATACTTGGACCAGAAGGCAGAATATAGGAAACTACATAAAACATGGATAATTCAGAGAAAATGACTGTAAACAGAGGAGAACTTGTTTAGAACAGCTGAAAGAGATTCTCCAAGTCAGTTCTTAGTGTAGAAAAGGTAGCTAAGATCTGGAAAATCCTTAATTCGAGTTAAGATGACATGAAACACTGTATGAATCCTATATTCTTTACTTAAAGGAGACTAGAGTGGTAAATGTGTGTTATACAAGGCAGAATACCATTGAAATAGAGAAAGAAACACGTTCGGCAGCTTTGGAAAGCCTTACACTTCACTGAAATGTAGTACTACACTCTATAACACAGTTGAGAGACAATGTTCCCGAGCTGCCTCAGTTCATAACAGTGTGTAGGAAGTTGTTTGATAAAGTGGGCAAAGCTTATACTTGGACCAGAAGGCAGAATATAGGAAACTACATGAAAACATGGATAATTCAGAGAAAATGACTGTAAACATATGAGAACTTGTTTAGAACAGCTGTAAGAGATTCTCCAAGTCAGTTCTTAGTGTAGAAAAGGTAGCTAAGATCCGGGAAATCCTTAATTCGAGTTAAGATGACATGAAACACTGTATGAATCCTATATTCTTTCCTTAAAGGAGACTAGAGTGGTAAATGTGTGTTATACAAGGCAGAATACCATTGAAATATAGAAAGAAACACGTTCGGCAGCTTTGGAAAGCCTTACACTTCACTGAAATGTAGTACTACACTCTATATCACAGTTGAGAGACAATGTTCCCGAGCTGCCTCAGTTCATAACAGTGTGTAGGAAGTTGTTTGATAAAGTGGGCAAAGCTTATACTTGGACCAGAAGGCAGAATATAGGAAACTACATGAAAACATGGATAATTCAGAGAAAATGACTGTAAACAGATGAGAACTTGTTTAGAACAGCTCAAAGACATTCTCCAAGTCAGTTCTTAGTGTAGAAAAGGTAGCTAAGATCCTGGAAATCCTTAATTCGAGTTAAGATGACATGAAACACTGTATGAATCCTATATTCTTTCCTTAAAGGAGACTAGAGTGGTAAATGTGTGTTATACAAGGCAGAATACCATTGAAATAGAGAAAGAAAGACGTTCGGCAGCTTTGGAAAGCCTTACACTTCACTGAAATATAGTACTACACACAATAACACAGTTGAGAGACAATGTTCCCGAGCTGCCTCAGTTCATAACAGTGTGTAGGAAGTTGTTTGATAAAGTGGGCAAAGCTTATACTTGGACCAGAAGGCAGAATATAGGAAACTACATGAAAACATGGATAATTCAGAGAAAATGACTGTAAACAGATGAGAACTTGTTTAGAACAGCTGTAAGAGATTCTCCAAGTCAGTTCTTAGTGTAGAAAAGGTAGCTAAGATCCGGGAAATCCTTAATTCGAGTTAAGATTACATGAAACACTGTATGAATCCTATATTCTTTCCTTAAAGGAGACTAGAGTGGTAAATGTGTGTTATACAAGGCAGAATACCATTGAAATAGAGAAAGAAACACGTTCGTTTGCTTTGGAAAGCCTTACACTTCACTGAAATGTAGTACTACACTCTATAACACAGTTGAGAGACAATGTTACCGAGCTGCCTCAGTTCATAACAGTGTGTAGGAAGTTGTTTGATAAAGTGGGCAAAGCTTATACTTGGACCAGAAGGCAGAATATAGGAAACTACATGAAAACATGGATAATTCAGAGAAAATGACTGTAAACAGATGAGAACTTGTTTAGAACAGCTCAAAGACATTCTCCAAGTCAGTTCTTAGTGTAGAAAAGGTAGCTAAGATCCTGGAAATCCTTAATTCGAGTTAAGATGACATGAAACACTGTATGAATCCTATATTCTTTCCTTAAAGGAGACTAGAGTGTTAAATGTGTGTTATACAAGGCAGAATACCATTGAAATAGAGAAAGAAAGACGTTCGGCAGCTTTGGAAAGCCTTACACTTCACTGAAATATAGTACTACACACAATAACACAGTTGAGAGACAATGTTCCCGAGCTGCCTCAGTTCATAACAGTGTGTAGGAAGTTGTTTGATAAAGTGGGCAAAGCTTATACTTGGACCAGAAGGCAGAATATAGGAAACTACATGAAAACATGGATAATTCAGAGAAAATGACTGTAAACAGATGAGAACTTGTTTAGAACAGCTGAAAGAGATTCTCCAAGTCAGTTCTTAGTGTAGAAAATGTAGCGGAGATCAGGGAAATCCTTAATTCGAGTTAAGATGACATGAAACACTGTATAAATCCAATATTTTTTCCTTAAAGGAGACTAGAGTGGTAAATGTGTGTTATACAAGGCAGAATACCATTGAAATAGAGAAAGAAACACGTTCGGCAGCTTTGGAAAGCCTGACACTTCCCTGAAATGTAGTACTACACTCTATAACACAGTTGAGAGACAATGTTCCCGAGCTGCCTCAGTTCATAACAGAGTGTAGGAAGTTGTTTGATAAAGTGGGCAAAGCTTATACTTGGAACAGAAGGCAGAATATAGGAAACTACATAAAACATGGATAATTCAGAGAAAATGACTGTAAACAGAGGAGAACTTGTTTAGAACAGCTGAAAGAGATTCTCCAAGTCAGTTCTTAGTGTAGAAAAGGTAGCTAAGATCTGGAAAATCCTTAATTCGAGTTAAGATGACATGAAACACTGTATAAATCCAATATTTTTTCCTTAAAGGAGACTAGAGTGGTAAATGTGTGTTATACAAGGCAGAATACCATTGAAATAGAGAAAGAAACACGTTCGGCAGCTTTGGAAAGCCTGACACTTCCCTGAAATGTAGTACTACACTCTATAACACAGTTGAGAGACAATGTTCCCGAGCTGCCTCAGTTCATAACAGAGTGTAGGAAGTTGTTTGATAAAGTGGGCAAAGCTTATACTTGGACCAGAAGGCAGAATATAGGAAACTACATAAAACATGGATAATTCAGAGAAAATGACTGTAAACAGAGGAGAACTTGTTTAGAACAGCTGAAAGAGATTCTCCAAGTCAGTTCTTAGTGTAGAAAAGGTAGCTAAGATCTGGAAAATCCTTAATTCGAGTTAAGATGACATGAAACACTGTATGAATCCTATATTCTTTACTTAAAGGAGACTAGAGTGGTAAATGTGTGTTATACAAGGCAGAATACCATTGAAATAGAGAAAGAAACACGTTCGGCAGCTTTGGAAAGCCTTACACTTCACTGAAATGTAGTACTACACTCTATAACACAGTTGAGAGACAATGTTCCCGAGCTGCCTCAGTTCATAACAGTGTGTAGGAAGTTGTTTGATAAAGTGGGCAAAGCTTATACTTGAACCAGAAGGCAGAATATAGGAAACTACATGAAAACATGGATAATTCAGAGAAAATGACTGTAAACATATGAGAACTTGTTTAGAACAGCTGTAAGAGATTCTCCAAGTCAGTTCTTAGTGTAGAAAAGGTAGCTAAGATCCGGGAAATCCTTAATTCGAGTTAAGATGACATGAAACACTGTATGAATCCTATATTCTTTCCTTAAAGGAGACTAGAGTGGTAAATGTGTGTTATACAAGGCAGAATACCATTGAAATATAGAAAGAAACACGTTCGGCAGCTTTGGAAAGCCTTACACTTCACTGAAATGTAGTACTACACTCTATATCACAGTTGAGAGACAATGTTCCCGAGCTGCCTCAGTTCATAACAGTGTGTAGGAAGTTGTTTGATAAAGTGGGCAAAGCTTATACTTGGACCAGAAGGCAGAATATAGGAAACTACATGAAAACATGGATAATTCAGAGAAAATGACTGTAAACAGATGAGAACTTGTTTAGAACAGCTCAAAGACATTCTCCAAGTCAGTTCTTAGTGTAGAAAAGGTAGCTAAGATCCTGGAAATCCTTAATTCGAGTTAAGATGACATGAAACACTGTATGAATCCTATATTCTTTCCTTAAAGGAGACTAGAGTGTTAAATGTGTGTTATACAAGGCAGAATACCATTGAAATAGAGAAAGAAAGACGTTCGGCAGCTTTGGAAAGCCTTACACTTCACTGAAATATAGTACTACACACAATAACACAGTTGAGAGACAATGTTCCCGAGCTGCCTCACTTCATAACAGTGTGTAGGAAGTTGTTTGATAAAGTGGGCAAAGCTTATACTTGGACCAGAAGGCAGAATATAGGAAACTACATGAAAACATGGATAATTCAGAGAAAATGACTGTAAACAGATGAGAACTTGTTTAGAACAGCTGAAAGAGATTATCCAAGTCAGTTCTTAGTGTAGAAAATGTAGCGGAGATCAGGGAAATCCTTAATTCGAGTTAAGATGACATGAAACACTGTATAAATCCAATATTTTTTCCTTAAAGGAGACTAGAGTGGTAAATGTGTGTTATACAAGGCAGAATACCATTGAAATAGAGAAAGAAACACGTTCGGCAGCTTTGGAAAGCCTGACACTTCCCTGAAATGTAGTACTACACTCTATAACACAGTTGAGAGACAATGTTCCCGAGCTGCCTCAGTTCATAACAGAGTGTAGGAAGTTGTTTGATAAAGTGGGCAAAGCTTATACTTGGAACAGAAGGCAGAATATAGGAAACTACATAAAACATGGATAATTCAGAGAAAATGACTGTAAACAGAGGAGAACTTGTTTAGAACAGCTGAAAGAGATTCTCCAAGTCAGTTCTTAGTGTAGAAAAGGTAGCTAAGATCTGGAAAATCCTTAATTCGAGTTAAGATGACATGAAACACTGTATAAATCCAATATTTTTTCCTTAAAGGAGACTAGAGTGGTAAATGTGTGTTATACAAGGCAGAATACCATTGAAATAGAGAAAGAAACACGTTCGGCAGCTTTGGAAAGCCTGACACTTCCCTGAAATGTAGTACTACACTCTATAACACAGTTGAGAGACAATGTTCCCGAGCTGCCTCAGTTCATAACAGAGTGTAGGAAGTTGTTTGATAAAGTGGGCAAAGCTTATACTTGGACCAGAAGGCAGAATATAGGAAACTACATAAAACATGGATAATTCAGAGAAAATGACTGTAAACAGAGGAGAACTTGTTTAGAACAGCTGAAAGAGATTCTCCAAGTCAGTTCTTAGTGTAGAAAAGGTAGCTAAGATCTGGAAAATCCTTAATTCGAGTTAAGATGACATGAAACACTGTATGAATCCTATATTCTTTACTTAAAGGAGACTAGAGTGGTAAATGTGTGTTATACAAGGCAGAATACCATTGAAATAGAGAAAGAAACACGTTCGGCAGCTTTGGAAAGCCTTACACTTCACTGAAATGTAGTACTACACTCTATAACACAGTTGAGAGACAATGTTCCCCAGCTGCCTCAGTTCATAACAGTGTGTAGGAAGTTGTTTGATAAAGTGGGCAAAGCTTATACTTGGACCAGAAGGCAGAATATAGGAAACTACATGAAAACATGGATAATTCAGAGAAAATGACTGTAAACATATGAGAACTTGTTTAGAACAGCTGTAAGAGATTCTCCAAGTCAGTTCTTAGTGTAGAAAAGGTAGCTAAGATCCGGGAAATCCTTAATTCGAGTTAAGATGACATGAAACACTGTATGAATCCTATATTCTTTCCTTAAAGGAGACTAGAGTGGTAAATGTGTGTTATACAAGGCAGAATACCATTGAAATATAGAAAGAAACACGTTCGGCAGCTTTGGAAAGCCTTACACTTCACTGAAATGTAGTACTACACTCTATATCACAGTTGAGAGACAATGTTCCCGAGCTGCCTCAGTTCATAACAGTGTGTAGGAAGTTGTTTGATAAAGTGGGCAAAGCTTATACTTGGACCAGAAGGCAGAATATAGGAAACTACATGAAAACATGGATAATTCAGAGAAAATGACTGTAAACAGATGAGAACTTGTTTAGAACAGCTCAAAGACATTCTCCAAGTCAGTTCTTAGTGTAGAAAAGGTAGCTAAGATCCTGGAAATCCTTAATTCGAGTTAAGATGACATGAAACACTGTATGAATCCTATATTCTTTCCTTAAAGGAGACTAGAGTGGTAAATGTGTGTTATACAAGGCAGAATACCATTGAAATAGAGAAAGAAAGACGTTCGGCAGCTTTGGAAAGCCTTACACTTCACTGAAATATAGTACTACACACAATAACACAGTTGAGAGACAATGTTCCCGAGCTGCCTCAGTTCATAACAGTGTGTAGGAAGTTGTTTGATAAAGTGGGCAAAGCTTATACTTGGACCAGAAGGCCGAATATAGGAAACTACATGAAAACATGGATAATTCAGAGAAAATGACTGTAAACAGATGAGAACTTGTTTAGAACAGCTGTAAGAGATTCTCCAAGTCAGTTCTTAGTGTAGAAAAGGTAGCTAAGATCCGGGAAATCCTTAATTCGAGTTAAGATTACATGAAACACTGTATGAATCCTATATTCTTTCCTTAAAGGAGACTAGAGTGGTAAATGTGTGTTATACAAGGCAGAATACCATTGAAATAGAGAAAGAAACACGTTCGTTTGCTTTGGAAAGCCTTACACTTCACTGAAATGTAGTACTACACTCTATAACACAGTTGAGAGACAATGTTACCGAGCTGCCTCAGTTCATAACAGTGTGTAGGAAGTTGTTTGATAAAGTGGGCAAAGCTTATACTTGGACCAGAAGGCAGAATATAGGAAACTACATGAAAACATGGATAATTCAGAGAAAATGACTGTAAACAGATGAGAACTTGTTTAGAACAGCTCAAAGACATTCTCCAAGTCAGTTCTTAGTGTAGAAAAGGTAGCTAAGATCCTGGAAATCCTTAATTCGAGTTAAGATGACATGAAACACTGTATGAATCCTATATTCTTTCCTTAAAGGAGACTAGAGTGTTAAATGTGTGTTATACAAGGCAGAATACCATTGAAATAGAGAAAGAAAGACGTTCGGCAGCTTTGGAAAGCCTTACACTTCACTGAAATATAGTACTACACACAATAACACAGTTGAGAGACAATGTTCCCGAGCTGCCTCAGTTCATAACAGTGTGTAGGAAGTTGTTTGATAAAGTGGGCAAAGCTTATACTTGGACCAGAAGGCAGAATATAGGAAACTACATGAAAACATGGATAATTCAGAGAAAATGACTGTAAACAGATGAGAACTTGTTTAGAACAGCTGAAAGAGATTCTCCAAGTCAGTTCTTAGTGTAGAAAATGTAGCGGAGATCAGGGAAATCCTTAATTCGAGTTAAGATGACATGAAACACTGTATAAATCCAATATTTTTTCCTTAAAGGAGACTAGAGTGGTAAATGTGTGTTATACAAGGCAGAATACCATTGAAATAGAGAAAGAAACACGTTCGGCAGCTTTGGAAAGCCTGACACTTCCCTGAAATGTAGTACTACACTCTATAACACAGTTGAGAGACAATGTTCCCGAGCTGCCTCAGTTCATAACAGAGTGTAGGAAGTTGTTTGATAAAGTGGGCAAAGCTTATACTTGGAACAGAAGGCAGAATATAGGAAACTACATAAAACATGGATAATTCAGAGAAAATGACTGTAAACAGAGGAGAACTTGTTTAGAACAGCTGAAAGAGATTCTCCAAGTCAGTTCTTAGTGTAGAAAAGGTAGCTAAGATCTGGAAAATCCTTAATTCGAGTTAAGATGACATGAAACACTGTATGAATCCTATATTCTTTACTTAAAGGAGACTAGAGTGGTAAATGTGTGTTATACAAGGCAGAATACCATTGAAATAGAGAAAGAAACACGTTCGGCAGCTTTGGAAAGCCTTACACTTCACTGAAATGTAGTACTACACTCTATAACACAGTTGAGAGACAATGTTCCCGAGCTGCCTCAGTTCATAACAGTGTGTAGGAAGTTGTTTGATAAAGTGGGCAAAGCTTATACTTGGACCAGAAGGCAGAATATAGGAAACTACATGAAAACATGGATAATTCAGAGAAAATGACTGTAAACATATGAGAACTTGTTTAGAACAGCTGTAAGAGATTCTCCAAGTCAGTTCTTAGTGTAGAAAAGGTAGCTAAGATCCGGGAAATCCTTAATTCGAGTTAAGATGACATGAAACACTGTATGAATCCTATATTCTTTCCTTAAAGGAGACTAGAGTGGTAAATGTGTGTTATACAAGGCAGAATACCATTGAAATATAGAAAGAAACACGTTCGGCAGCTTTGGAAAGTCTTACACTTCACTGAAATGTAGTACTACACTCTATATCACAGTTGAGAGACAATGTTCCCGAGCTGCCTCAGTTCATAACAGTGTGTAGGAAGTTGTTTGATAAAGTGGGCAAAGCTTATACTTGGACCAGAAGGCAGAATATAGGAAACTACATGAAAACATGGATAATTCAGAGAAAATGACTGTAAACAGATGAGAACTTGTTTAGAACAGCTCAAAGACATTCTCCAAGTCAGTTCTTAGTGTAGAAAAGGTAGCTAAGATCCTGGAAATCCTTAATTCGAGTTAAGATGACATGAAACACTGTATGAATCCTATATTCTTTCCTTAAAGGAGACTAGAGTGGTAAATGTGTGTTATACAAGGCAGAATACCATTGAAATAGAGAAAGAAAGACGTTCGGCAGCTTTGGAAAGCCTTACACTTCACTGAAATATAGTACTACACACAATAACACAGTTGAGAGACAATGTTCCCGAGCTGCCTCAGTTCATAACAGTGTGTAGGAAGTTGTTTGATAAAGTGGGCAAAGCTTATACTTGGACCAGAAGGCAGAATATAGGAAACTACATGAAAACATGGATAATTCAGAGAAAATGACTGTAAACAGAGGAGAACTTCTTTAGAACAGCTGAAAGAGATTCTCCAAGTCAGTTCTTAGTGTAGAAAAGGTAGCTAAGATCTGGAAAATCCTTAATTCGAGTTAAGATGACATGAAACACTGTATGAATCCTATATTCTTTACTTAAAGGAGACTAGAGTGGTAAATGTGTGTTATACAAGGCAGAATACCATTGAAATAGAGAAAGAAACACGTTCGGCAGCTTTGGAAAGCCTTACACTTCACTGAAATGTAGTACTACACTCTATAACACAGTTGAGAGACAATGTTACCGAGCTGCCTCAGTTCATAACAGTGTGTAGGAAGTTGTTTGATAAAGTGGGCAAAGGTTATACTTGGACCAGAAGGCAGAATATAGGAAACTACATGAAAACATGGATAATTCAGAGAAAATGACTGTAAACAGATGAGAACTTGTTTAGAACAACTCAAAGACATTCTCCAAGTCAGTTCTTAGTGTAGAAAAGGTAGCTAAGATCCGGGAAATCCTTAATTCGAGTTAAGATGACATGAAACACTGTATGAATCCTATATTCTTTACTTAAAGGAGACTAGAGTGGTAAATGTGTGTTATACCAGGCAGAATACCATTGAAATAGAGAAAGAAACACGTTCGGCAGCTTTGGAAAGCCTTACACTTCACGGAAATGTAGTACTACACTCTATAACACAGTTGAGAGACAATGTTCCCAAGCTGCCTCAGTACATAACAGTGTGTAGGAAGTTGTTTGATAAAGTGGGCAAAGCTTATACTTGGACCAGAAGGCAGAATATAGGAAACTACATGAAAACATGGATAATTCAGAGAAAATGACTGTAAACAGATGAGAACTTGTTTAGAAGAGCTCAAAGAGATTCTCCAAGTCAGTTCTTAGTGTAGAAAAGGTAGCTAAGATCTGGGAAATCCTTAATTCGAGTTACGATGACATGAAACACTGTATGAATCCTATATTCTTTACTTAAAGGAGACTAGAGTGGTAAATGTGTGTTATACAAGGCAGAATACCATTGAAATAGAGAAAGAAACACGTTCGGCAGCTTTGGAAAGCCTTACACTTCACTGAAATGTAGTACTACACTCTATAACATAGTTGAGAGACAATGTTCCCAAGCTGCCTCAGTTCATAACAGTGTGTAGGAAGTTGTTTGATAAAGTGGGCAAAGCTTATACTTGGACCAGAAGGCAGAATATAGGAAACTACATGAAAACATGGATAATTCAGAGAAAATGACTGTAAACAGAGGACAACTTGTTTAGAACAGCTGAAAGAGATTCTCCAAGTCAGTTCTTAGTGTAGAAAAGGTAGCTAAGATCCGGGAAATCCTTAATTCGAGTTAAGATGACATGAAACACTGTATGAATCCTATATTCTTTCCTTAAAGGAGACTAGAGTGGTAAATGTGTGTTATACAAGGCAGAATACCATTGAAATAGAGAAAGAAACACGTTCGTTTGCTTTGGAAAGCCTTACACTTCACTGAAATGTAGTACTACACTCTATAACACAGTTGAGAGACAATGTTACCGAGCTGCCTCAGTTCATAACAGTGTGTAGGAAGTTGTTTGATAAAGTGGGCAAAGCTTATACTTGGACCAGAAGGCAGAATATAGGAAACTACATGAAAACATGGATAATTCAGAGAAAATGACTGTAAACAGATGAGAACTTGTTTAGAACAGCTCAAAGACATTCTCCAAGTCAGTTCTTAGTGTAGAAAAGGTAGCTAAGATCCTGGAAATCCTTAATTCGAGTTAAGATGACATGAAACACTGTATGAATCCTATATTCTTTCCTTAAAGGAGACTAGAGTGTTAAATGTGTGTTATACAAGGCAGAATACCATTGAAATAGAGAAAGAAAGACGTTCGGCAGCTTTGGAAAGCCTTACACTTCACTGAAATATAGTACTACACACAATAACACAGTTGAGAGACAATGTTCCCGAGCTGCCTCAGTTCATAACAGTGTGTAGGAAGTTGTTTGATAAAGTGGGCAAAGCTTATACTTGGACCAGAAGGCAGAATATAGGAAACTACATGAAAACATGGATAATTCAGAGAAAATGACTGTAAACAGATGAGAACTTGTTTAGAACAGCTGAAAGAGATTCTCCAAGTCAGTTCTTAGTGTAGAAAATGTAGCGGAGATCAGGGAAATCCTTAATTCGAGTTAAGATGACATGAAACACTGTATAAATCCAATATTTTTTCCTTAAAGGAGACTAGAGTGGTAAATGTGTGTTATACAAGGCAGAATACCATTGAAATAGAGAAAGAAACACGTTCGGCAGCTTTGGAAAGCCTGACACTTCCCTGAAATGTAGTACTACACTCTATAACACAGTTGAGAGACAATGTTCCCGAGCTGCCTCAGTTCATAACAGAGTGTAGGAATTTGTTTGATAAAGTGGGCAAAGCTTATACTTGGACCAGAAGGCAGAATATAGGAAACTACATAAAACATGGATAATTCAGAGAAAATGACTGTAAACAGAGGAGAACTTGTTTAGAACAGCTGAAAGAGATTCTCCAAGTCAGTTCTTAGTGTAGAAAAGGTAGCTAAGATCTGGAAAATCCTTAATTCGAGTTAAGATGACATGAAACACTGTATGAATCCTATATTCTTTACTTAAAGGAGACTAGAGTGGTAAATGTGTGTTATACAAGGCAGAATACCATTGAAATAGAGAAAGAAACACGTTCGGCAGCTTTGGAAAGCCTTACACTTCACTGAAATGTAGTACTACACTCTATAACACAGTTGAGAGACAATGTTCCCGAGCTGCCTCAGTTCATAACAGTGTGTAGGAAGTTGTTTGATAAAGTGGGCAAAGCTTATACTTGGACCAGAAGGCAGAATATAGGAAACTACATGAAAACATGGATAATTCAGAGAAAATGACTGTAAACATATGAGAACTTGTTTAGAACAGCTGTAAGAGATTCTCCAAGTCAGTTCTTAGTGTAGAAAAGGTAGCTAAGATCCGGGAAATCCTTAATTCGAGTTAAGATGACATGAAACACTGTATGAATCCTATATTCTTTCCTTAAAGGAGACTAGAGTGGTAAATGTGTGTTATACAAGGCAGAATACCATTGAAATATAGAAAGAAACACGTTCGGCAGCTTTGGAAAGCCTTACACTTCACTGAAATGTAGTACTACACTCTATATCACAGTTGAGAGCCAATGTTCCCGAGCTGCCTCAGTTCATAACAGTGTGTAGGAAGTTGTTTGATAAAGTGGGCAAAGCTTATACTTGGACCAGAAGGCAGAATATAGGAAACTACATGAAAACATGGATAATTCAGAGAAAATGACTGTAAACAGATGAGAACTTGTTTAGAACAGCTCAAAGACATTCTCCAAGTCAGTTCTTAGTGTAGAAAAGGTAGCTAAGATCCTGGAAATCCTTAATTCGAGTTAAGATGACATGAAACACTGTATGAATCCTATATTCTTTCCTTAAAGGAGACTAGAGTGGTAAATGTGTGTTATACAAGGCAGAATACCATTGAAATAGAGAAAGAAAGACGTTCGGCAGCTTTGGAAAGCCTTACACTTCACTGAAATATAGTACTACACACAATAACACAGTTGAGAGACAATGTTCCCGAGCTGCCTCAGTTCATAACAGTGTGTAGGAAGTTGTTTGATAAAGTGGGCAAAGCTTATACTTGGACCAGAAGGCAGAATATAGGAAACTACATGAAAACATGGATAATTCAGAGAAAATGACTGTAAACAGAGGAGAACTTCTTTAGAACAGCTGAAAGAGATTCTCCAAGTCAGTTCTTAGTGTAGAAAAGGTAGCTAAGATCTGGAAAATCCTTAATTCGAGTTAAGATGACATGAAACACTGTATGAATCCTATATTCTTTACTTAAAGGAGACTAGAGTGGTAAATGTGTGTTATACAAGGCAGAATACCATTGAAATAGAGAAAGAAACACGTTCGGCAGCTTTGGAAAGCCTTACACTTCACTGAAATGTAGTACTACACTCTATAACACAGTTGAGAGACAATGTTACCGAGCTGCCTCAGTTCATAACAGTGTGTAGGAAGTTGTTTGATAAAGTGGGCAAAGGTTATACTTGGACCAGAAGGCAGAATATAGGAAACTACATGAAAACATGGATAATTCAGAGAAAATGACTGTAAACAGATGAGAACTTGTTTAGAACAACTCAAAGACATTCTCCAAGTCAGTTCTTAGTGTAGAAAAGGTAGCTAAGATCCGGGAAATCCTTAATTCGAGTTAAGATGACATGAAACACTGTATGAATCCTATATTCTTTACTTAAAGGAGACTAGAGTGGTAAATGTGTGTTATACCAGGCAGAATACCATTGAAATAGAGAAAGAAACACGTTCGGCAGCTTTGGAAAGCCTTACACTTCACGGAAATGTAGTACTACACTCTATAACACAGTTGAGAGACAATGTTCCCAAGCTGCCTCAGTACATAACAGTGTGTAGGAAGTTGTTTGATAAAGTGGGCAAAGCTTATACTTGGACCAGAAGGCAGAATATAGGAAACTACATGAAAACATGGATAATTCAGAGAAAATGACTGTAAACAGATGAGAACTTGTTTAGAAGAGCTCAAAGAGATTCTCCAAGTCAGTTCTTAGTGTAGAAAAGGTAGCTAAGATCTGGGAAATCCTTAATTCGAGTTACGATGACATGAAACACTGTATGAATCCTATATTCTTTACTTAAAGGAGACTAGAGTGGTAAATGTGTGTTATACAAGGCAGAATACCATTGAAATAGAGAAAGAAACACGTTCGGCAGCTTTGGAAAGCCTTACACTTCACTGAAATGTAGTACTACACTCTATAACATAGTTGAGAGACAATGTTCCCAAGCTGCCTCAGTTCATAACAGTGTGTAGGAAGTTGTTTGATAAAGTGGGCAAAGCTTATACTTGGACCAGAAGGCAGAATATAGGAAACTACATGAAAACATGGATAATTCAGAGAAAATGACTGTAAACAGAGGACAACTTGTTTAGAACAGCTGAAAGAGATTCTCCAAGTCAGTTCTTAGTGTAGAAAAGGTAGCTAAGATCCGGGAAATCCTTAATTCGAGTTAAGATGACATGAAACACTGTATGAATCCTATATTCTTTCCTTAAAGGAGACTAGAGTGGTAAATGTGTGTTATACAAGGCAGAATACGATTGAAATAGAGAAAGAAACACGTTCGGCAGCTTTGGAAAACCTTACACTTCACTGAAATGTAGTACTACACTCTATAACACAGTTGAGAGACAATGTTCCCGAGCTGCCTCAGTTCATAACAGTGTGTAGGAAGTTGTTTGATAAAGTGGGCAAAGCTTATACTTGGACTAGAAGGCAGAATATAGGAAACTACATGAAAACATGGATAATTCAGAGAAAATGACTGTAAACAGAGGAGAACTTGTTTAGAACAGCTGAAAGAGATTCTCCAAGTCAGTTCTTAGTGTAGAAAAGGTAGCTAAGATCTGGGAAATCCTTAATTCGAGTTAAGATGACATGAAACACTGTATCAATCCTATATTCTTTCCTTAAGGGAGACTAGAGTGGTAAATGTGTGTTATACAAGGCAGAATACCATTGAAATAGAGAAAGAAACACGTTCGGCAGCTTTGGAAAGCCTTACACTTCACAGAAATGTAGTACTACACTCTATAACACAGTTGAGAGACAATGTTCCCGAGCTGCCTCAGTTCATAACAGTGTGTAGGAAGTTGTTTCATAAAGTGGGCAAAGCTTATACTTGGACCAGAAGGCAGAATATAGGAAACTGCATGAAAACATGGATAATTCAGAGAAAATGACTGTAAACAGATGAGAACTTGTTTAGAACAGCTGAAAGAGATTCTCCAAGTCAGTTCTTAGTGTAGAAAAGGTAGCTAAGATCCAGGAAATCCTTAATTTGAGTTAAGATGACATTAAACACTGTATGAATCCTATATTCTTTCCTTAAAGGAGACTAGAGTGGTAAATGTTTGTTATACAAGGCAGAATACCATTGAAATATAGAAAGAAACACGTTCGGCAGCTTTGGAAAGCCTTACACTTCACTGAAATGTAGTACTACACTCTATAACACAGTTGAGAGACAATGTTCCCGAGCTGCCTCAGTTCATAACAGTGTGTAGGAAGTTGTTGGATAAAGAGGGCAAAGCTTATACTTGGACCAGAAGGCAGAATATAAAAAACTACGTGAAAACATGAATAATTCAGTGAAAATGACTGTAAACAGATGAGAGCTTGTTTAGAACAGCTGAAAGAGATTCTCCAAGTCAGTTCTTAGTGTAGAAAAGGTAGCTAAGATATGGGAAATCCTTAATTCGAGTTAAGGTGACATGAAACACTGTATGAATCCTATGTTCTTTACTTAAAGGAGACTAGAGTGGTAAATGTGTGTTATACAAGGCAGAATACCATTGAAATAGAGAAAGAAACACGTTCGGCAGCTTTGGAAAGCCTTACACTTCACTGCAATGTAGTACTACACTCTATAACACAGTTGAGAGACAATGTTCCCGTGCTGCCTCAGTTCATAACAGTGTGTAGGAAGTTGTTTGATAAAGTGGGCAAAGCTTATACTTGGACCAGAAGGCAGAATATAGGAAACTACATGAAAACATTAATAATTCAGTGAAAATGACTGTAAACAGATGAGAGCTTGTTTAGAACAGCTGAAAGAGATTCTCCAAGTCAGTTCTTAGTGTAGAAAAGGTAGCTAAGATATGGGAAATCCTTAATTCGAGTTAAGATGACATGAAACACTGTATGAATCCTATATTCTTTACTTAAAGGAGACTAGAGTGGTAAATGTGTGTTATACAAGGCAGAATACCATTGAAATAGAGAAAGAAACACGTTCGGCAGCTTTGGAAAGCCTTACACTTCACGGAAATGTAGTACTACACTCTATAACACAGTTGAGAGACAATGTTCCCAAGCTGCCTCAGTACATAACAGTGTGTAGGAAGTTGTTTGATAAAGTGGGCAAAGCTTATACTTGGACCAGAAGGCAGAATATAGGAAACTACATGAAAACATGGATAATTCAGAGAAAATGACTGTAAACAGATGAGAACTTGTTTAGAAGAGCTCAAAGAGATTCTCCAAGTCATTTCTTAGTGTAGAAAAGGTAGCTAAGATCTGGGAAATCCTTAATTCGAGTTACGATGACATGAAACACTGTATGAATCCAATATTCTTTCCTTAAAGGAGACTAGAGTGGTAAATGTGTGTTATACAAGGCAGAATACCATTGAAATAGAGAAAGAAACACGTTCGGCAGCTTTGGAAAGCCTTACACTTCACTGAAATGTAGTACTACACTCTATAACACAGTTGAGAGACAATGTTCCCGAGCTGCCTCAGTTCATAACAGTGTGTAGGAAGTTGTTTGATAAAGTGGGCAAAGCTTATACTTGGACCAGAAGGCAGAGTATAGGAAACTACATGAAAACATGGATAATTCAGAGAAAATGACTGTAAACAGAGGAGAACTTGTTTAGAACAGCTGAAAGAGATTCTCCAAGTCAGTTCTTAGTGTAGAAAAGGTAGCTAAGATCTGGGAAATCCTTAATTCGAGTTAAGATGACATGAAACACTGTATGAATCCTATATTCTTTACTTAAAGGAGACTAGAGTGGTAAATGTGTGTTATACAAGGCAGAATACCATTGAAATAGAGAAAGAAACACGTTCGGCAGCTTTGGAAAGCCTTACACTTCACTGAAATGTAGTACTACACTCTATAACACAGTTGAGAGACAATGTTCCCGAGCTGCCTCAGTTCATAACAGTGTGTAGGAAGTTGTTTGATAAAGTGGGCAAAGCTTATACTTGGACCAGAAGGCAGAATATAGGAAACTACATGAAAACAAGGATAATTCAGAGAAAATGACTGTAAACAGATGAGAACTTGTTTAGAACAGCTGTAAGAGATTCTCCAAGTCAGTTCTTAGTGTAGAAAAGGTAGCTAAGATCCGGGAAATCCTTAATTCGAGTTAAGATTACATGAAACACTGTATGAATCCTATATTCTTTCCTTAAAGGAGACTAGAGTGGTAAATGTGTGTTATACAAGGCAGAATACCATTGAAATAGAGAAAGAAACACGTTCGTTTGCTTTGGAAAGCCTTACACTTCACTGAAATGTAGTACTACACTCTATAACACAGTTGAGAGACAATGTTACCGAGCTGCCTCAGTTCATAACAGTGTGTAGGAAGTTGTTTGATAAAGTGGGCAAAGCTTATACTTGGACCAGAAGGCAGAATATAGGAAACTACATGAAAACATGGATAATTCAGAGAAAATGACTGTAAACAGATGAGAACTTGTTTAGAACAGCTCAAAGACATTCTCCAAGTCAGTTCTTAGTGTAGAAAAGGTAGCTAAGATCCTGGAAATCCTTAATTCGAGTTAAGATGACATGAAACACTGTATGAATCCTATATTCTTTCCTTAAAGGAGACTAGAGTGTTAAATGTGTGTTATACAAGGCAGAATACCATTGAAATAGAGAAAGAAAGACGTTCGGCAGCTTTGGAAAGCCTTACACTTCACTGAAATATAGTACTACACACAATAACACAGTTGAGAGACAATGTTCCCGAGCTGCCTCAGTTCATAACAGTGTGTAGGAAGTTGTTTGATAAAGTGGGCAAAGCTTATACTTGGACCAGAAGGCAGAATATAGGAAACTACATGAAAACATGGATAATTCAGAGAAAATGACTGTAAACAGATGAGAACTTGTTTAGAACAGCTGAAAGAGATTCTCCAAGTCAGTTATTAGTGTAGAAAATGTAGCGGAGATCAGGGAAATCCTTAATTCGAGTTAAGATGACATGAAACACTGTATAAATCCAATATTTTTTCCTTAAAGGAGACTAGAGTGGTAAATGTGTGTTATACAAGGCAGAATACCATTGAAATAGAGAAAGAAACACGTTCGGCAGCTTTGGAAAGCCTGACACTTCCCTGAAATGTAGTACTACACTCTATAACACAGTTGAGAGACAATGTTCCCGAGCTGCCTCAGTTCATAACAGTGTGTAGGAAGTTGTTTGATAAAGTGGGCAAAGCTTATACTTGGACCAGAAGGCAGAATATAGGAAACTACATAAAACATGGATAATTCAGAGAAAATGACTGTAAACAGAGGAGAACTTGTTTAGAACAGCTGAAAGAGATTCTCCAAGTCAGTTCTTAGTGTAGAAAAGGTAGCTAAGATCTGGAAAATCCTTAATTCGAGTTAAGATGACATGAAACACTGTATGAATCCTATATTCTTTACTTAAAGGAGACTAGAGTGGTAAATGTGTGTTATACAAGGCAGAATACCATTGAAATAGAGAAAGAAACACGTTCGGCAGCTTTGGAAAGCCTTACACTTCACTGAAATGTAGTACTACACTCTATAACACAGTTGAGAGACAATGTTCCCGAGCTGCCTCAGTTCATAACAGTGTGTAGGAAGTTGTTTGATAAAGTGGGCAAAGCTTATACTTGGACCAGAAGGCAGAATATAGGAAACTACATGAAAACATGGATAATTCAGAGAAAATGACTGTAAACATATGAGAACTTGTTTAGAACAGCTGTAAGAGATTCTCCAAGTCAGTTCTTAGTGTAGAAAAGGTAGCTAAGATCCGGGAAATCCTTAATTCGAGTTAAGATGACATGAAACACTGTATGAATCCTATATTCTTTCCTTAAAGGAGACTAGAGTGGTAAATGTGTGTTATACAAGGCAGAATACCATTGAAATAGAGAAAGAAACACGTTCGGCAGCTTTGGAAAGCCTTACACTTCACTGAAATGTAGTACTACACTCTATAACACAGTTGAGAGACAATGTTACCGAGCTGCCTCAGTTCATAACAGTGTGTAGGAAGTTGTTTGATAAAGTGGGCAAAGGTTATACTTGGACCAGAAGGCAGAATATAGGAAACTACATGAAAACATGGATAATTCAGAGAAAATGACTGTAAACAGATGAGAACTTGTTTAGAACAACTCAAAGACATTCTCCAAGTCAGTTCTTAGTGTAGAAAAGGTAGCTAAGATCCGGGAAATCCTTAATTCGAGTTAAGATGACATGAAACACTGTATGAATCCTATATTCTGTCCTTAAAGGAGACTAGAGTGGTAAATGTGTGTTATACAAGGCAGAATACCATTGAAATATAGAAAGAAACACGTTCGGCAGCTTTGGAAAGCCTTACACTTCACTGAAATGTAGTACTACACTCTATATCACAGTTGAGAGACAATGTTCCCGAGCTGCCTCAGTTCATAACAGTGTGTAGGAAGTTGTTTGATAAAGTGGGCAAAGCTTATACTTGGACCAGAAGGCAGAATATAGGAAACTACATGAAAACATGGATAATTCAGAGAAAATGACTGTAAACAGATGAGAACTTGTTTAGAACAGCTCAAAGACATTCTCCAAGTCAGTTCTTAGTGTAGAAAAGGTAGCTAAGATCCTGGAAATCCTTAATTCGAGTTAAGATGACATGAAACACTGTATGAATCCTATATTCTTTCCTTAAAGGAGACTAGAGTGTTAAATGTGTGTTATACAAGGCAGAATACCATTGAAATAGAGAAAGAAAGACGTTCGGCAGCTTTGGAAAGCCTTACACTTCACTGAAATATAGTACTACACACAATAACACAGTTGAGAGACAATGTTCCCGAGCTGCCTCAGTTCATAACAGTGTGTAGGAAGTTGTTTGATAAAGTGGGCAAAGCTTATACTTGGACCAGAAGGCAGAATATAGGAAACTACATGAAAACATGGATAATTCAGAGAAAATGACTGTAAACAGATGAGAACTTGTTTAGAACAGCTGAAAGAGATTCTCCAAGTCAGTTATTAGTGTAGAAAATGTAGCGGAGATCAGGGAAATCCTTAATTCGAGTTAAGATGACATGAAACACTGTATAAATCCAATATTTTTTCCTTAAAGGAGACTAGAGTGGTAAATGTGTGTTATACAAGGCAGAATACCATTGAAATAGAGAAAGAAACACGTTCGGCAGCTTTGGAAAGCCTGACACTTCCCTGAAATGTAGTACTACACTCTATAACACAGTTGAGAGACAATGTTCCCGAGCTGCCTCAGTTCATAACAGTGTGTAGGAAGTTGTTTGATAAAGTGGGCAAAGCTTATACTTGGACCAGAAGGCAGAATATAGGAAACTACATAAAACATGGATAATTCAGAGAAAATGACTGTAAACAGAGGAGAACTTGTTTAGAACAGCTGAAAGAGATTCTCCAAGTCAGTTCTTAGTGTAGAAAAGGTAGCTAAGATCTGGAAAATCCTTAATTCGAGTTAAGATGACATGAAACACTGTATGAATCCTATATTCTTTACTTAAAGGAGACTAGAGTGGTAAATGTGTGTTATACAAGGCAGAATACCATTGAAATAGAGAAAGAAACACGTTCGGCAGCTTTGGAAAGCCTTACACTTCACTGAAATGTAGTACTACACTCTATAACACAGTTGAGAGACAATGTTCCCGAGCTGCCTCAGTTCATAACAGTGTGTAGGAAGTTGTTTGATAAAGTGGGCAAAGCTTATACTTGGACCAGAAGGCAGAATATAGGAAACTACATGAAAACATGGATAATTCAGAGAAAATGACTGTAAACATATGAGAACTTGTTTAGAACAGCTGTAAGAGATTCTCCAAGTCAGTTCTTAGTGTAGAAAAGGTAGCTAAGATCCGGGAAATCCTTAATTCGAGTTAAGATGACATGAAACACTGTATGAATCCTATATTCTTTCCTTAAAGGAGACTAGAGTGGTAAATGTGTGTTATACAAGGCAGAATACCATTGAAATAGAGAAAGAAACACGTTCGGCAGCTTTGGAAAGCCTTACACTTCACTGAAATGTAGTACTACACTCTATAACACAGTTGAGAGACAATGTTACCGAGCTGCCTCAGTTCATAACAGTGTGTAGGAAGTTGTTTGATAAAGTGGGCAAAGGTTATACTTGGACCAGAAGGCAGAATATAGGAAACTACATGAAAACATGGATAATTCAGAGAAAATGACTGTAAACAGATGAGAACTTGTTTAGAACAACTCAAAGACATTCTCCAAGTCAGTTCTTAGTGTAGAAAAGGTAGCTAAGATCCGGGAAATCCTTAATTCGAGTTAAGATGACATGAAACACTGTATGAATCCTATATTCTGTCCTTAAAGGAGACTAGAGTGGTAAATGTGTGTTATACAAGGCAGAATACCATTGAAATATAGAAAGAAACACGTTCGGCAGCTTTGGAAAGCCTTACACTTCACTGAAATGTAGTACTACACTCTATATCACAGTTGAGAGACAATGTTCCCGAGCTGCCTCAGTTCATAACAGTGTGTAGGAAGTTGTTTGATAAAGTGGGCAAAGCTTATACTTGGACCAGAAGGCAGAATATAGGAAACTACATGAAAACATGGATAATTCAGAGAAAATGACTGTAAACAGATGAGAACTTGTTTAGAACAGCTCAAAGACATTCTCCAAGTCAGTTCTTAGTGTAGAAAAGGTAGCTAAGATCCTGGAAATCCTTAATTCGAGTTAAGATGACATGAAACACTGTATGAATCCTATATTCTTTCCTTAAAGGAGACTAGAGTGTTAAATGTGTGTTATACAAGGCAGAATACCATTGAAATAGAGAAAGAAAGACGTTCGGCAGCTTTGGAAAGCCTTACACTTCACTGAAATATAGTACTACACACAATAACACAGTTGAGAGACAATGTTCCCGAGCTGCCTCAGTTCATAACAGTGTGTAGGAAGTTGTTTGATAAAGTGGGCAAAGCTTATACTTGGACCAGAAGGCAGAATATAGGAAACTACATGAAAACATGGATAATTCAGAGAAAATGACTGTAAACAGATGAGAACTTGTTTAGAACAGCTGAAAGAGATTCTCCAAGTCAGTTCTTAGCGTAGAAAATGTAGCGGAGATCAGGGAAATCCTTAATTCGAGTTAAGATGACATGAAACACTGTATAAATCCAATATTTTTTCCTTAAAGGAGACTAGAGTGGTAAATGTGTGTTATACAAGGCAGAATACCATTGAAATAGAGAAAGAAACACGTTCGGCAGCTTTGGAAAGCCTGACACTTCCCTGAAATGTAGTACTACACTCTATAACACAGTTGAGAGACAATGTTCCCGAGCTGCCTCAGTTCATAACAGTGTGTAGGAAGTTGTTTGATAAAGTGGGCAAAGCTTATACTTGGACCAGAAGGCAGAATATAGGAAACTACATGAAAACATGGATAATTCAGAGAAAATGACTGTAAACAGATGAGAGCTTGTTTAGAACAGCTGAAAGAGATTCTCCAATTCAGTTCTTAGTGTAGAAAAGGTAGCTAAGATCCGGGAAATCCTTAATTCGAGTTAAGATTACATGAAACACTGTATGAATCCTATATTCTTTCCTTAAAGGAGACTAGAGTGGTAAATGTGTGTTATACAAGGCAGAATACCATTGAAATAGAGAAAGAAACAGGTTCGGCAGCTTTGGAAAGCCTTACAGTTCACTGAAATGTAGTACTACACTCTATAACACAGTTGAGAGACAATGTTCCCGAGCTGCCTCAGTTCATAACAGTGTGTAGGAAGTTGTTTGATAAAGTGGGCAAAGCTTATACTTGGACCAGAAGGCAGAATATAGGAAACTACATGAAAACATGGATAATTCAGAGAAAATGACTGTAAACAGAGGAGAACTTGTTTAGAACAGCTGAAAGAGATTCTCCAAGTCAGTTCTTAGTGTAGAAAAGGTAGCTAAGATCTGGAAAATCCTTAATTCGAGTTAAGATGACATGAAACACTGTATGAATCCTATATTCTTTACTTAAAGGAGACTAGAGTGGTAAATGTGTGTTATACAAGGCAGAATACCATTGAAATAGAGAAAGAAACACGTTCGGCAGCTTTGGAAAGCCTTACACTTCACTGAAATGTAGTACTACACTCTATAACACAGTTGAGAGACAATGTTCCCGAGCTGCCTCAGTTCATAACAGTGTGTAGGAAGTTGTTTGATAAAGTGGGCAAAGCTTATACTTGGACCAAAAGGCAGAATATAGGAAACTACATGAAAACATGGATAATTCAGAGAAAATGACTGTAAACATATGAGAACTTGTTTAGAACAGCTGTAAGAGATTCTCCAAGTCAGTTCTTAGTGTAGAAAAGGTAGCTAAGATCCGGGAAATCCTTAATTCGAGTTAAGATGACATGAAACACTGTATGAATCCTATATTCTTTCCTTAAAGGAGACTAGAGTGGTAAATGTGTGTTATACAAGGCAGAATACCATTGAAATATAGAAAGAAACACGTTCGGCAGCTTTGGAAAGCCTTACACTTCACTGAAATGTAGTACTACACTCTATATCACAGTTGAGAGACAATGTTCCCGAGCTGCCTCAGTTCATAACAGTGTGTAGGAAGTTGTTTGATAAAGTGGGCAAAGCTTATACTTGGACCAGAAGGCAGAATATAGGAAACTACATGAAAACATGGATAATTCAGAGAAAATGACTGTAAACAGATGAGAACTTGTTTAGAACAGCTCAAAGACATTCTCCAAGTCAGTTCTTAGTGTAGAAAAGGTAGCTAAGATCCTGGAAATCCTTAATTCGAGTTAAGATGACATGAAACACTGTATGAATCCTATATTCTTTACTTAAAGGAGACTAGAGTGGTAAATGTGTGTTATACAAGGCAGAATACCATTGAAATAGAGAAAGAAACACGTTCGGCAGCTTTGGAAAGCCTTACACTTCACTGAAATGTAGTACTACACTCTATAACACAGTTGAGAGACAATGTTACCGAGCTGCCTCAGTTCATAACAGTGTGTAGGAAGTTGTTTGATAAAGTGGGCAAAGGTTATACTTGGACCAGAAGGCAGAATATAGGAAACTACATGAAAACATGGATAATTCAGAGAAAATGACTGTAAACAGATGAGAACTTGTTTAGAACAGCTCAAAGACATTCTCCAAGTCAGTTCTTAGTGTAGAAAAGGTAGCTAAGGTCCGGGAAATCCTTAATTCGAGTTAAGATGACATGAAACACTGTATGAATCCTATATTCTTTCCTTAAAGGAGACTAGAGTGGTAAATGTGTGTTATACAAGGCAGAATACCATTGAAATATAGAAAGAAACACGTTCGGCAGCTTTGGAAAGCCTTACACTTCACTGAAATGTAGTACTACACTCTATATCACAGTTGAGAGACAATGTTCCCGAGCTGCCTCAGTTCATAACAGTGTGTAGGAAGTTGTTTGATAAAGTGGGCAAAGCTTATACTTGGACCAGAAGGCAGAATATAGGAAACTACATGAAAACATGGATAATTCAGAGAAAATGACTGTAAACAGATGAGAACTTGTTTAGAACAGCTCAAAGACATTCTCCAAGTCAGTTCTTCGTGTAGAAAAGGTAGCTAAGATCCTGGAAATCCTTAATTCGAGTTAAGATGACATGAAACACTGTATGAATCCTATATTCTTTCCTTAAAGGAGACTAGAGTGGTAAATGTGTGTTATACAAGGCAGAATACCATTGAAATAGAGAAAGAAAGACGTTCGGCAGCTTTGGAAAGCCTTACACTTCACTGAAATATAGTACTACACACAATAACACAGTTGAGAGACAATGTTCCCGAGCTGCCTCAGTTCATAACAGTGTGTAGGAAGTTGTTTGATAAAGTGGGCAAAGCTTATACTTGGACCAGAAGGCAGAATATAGGAAACTACATGAAAACATGGATAATTCAGAGAAAATGACTGTAAACAGATGAGAACTTGTTTAGAACAGCTGAAAGAGATTCTCCAAGTCAGTTCTTAGTGTAGAAAATGTAGCGGAGATCAGGGAAATCCTTAATTCGAGTTAAGATGACATGAAACACTGTATAAATCCAATATTTTTTCCTTAAAGGAGACTAGAGTGGTAAATGTGTGTTATACAAGGCAGAATACCATTGAAATAGAGAAAGAAACACGTTCGGCAGCTTTGGAAAGCCTGACACTTCCCTGAAATGTAGTACTACACTCTATAACACAGTTGAGAGACAATGTTCCCGAGCTGCCTCAGTTCATAACAGTGTGTAGGAAGTTGTTTGATAAAGTGGGCAAAGCTTATACTTGGACCAGAAGGCAGAATATAGGAAACTACATGAAAACATGGATAATTCAGAGAAAATGACTGTAAACAGAGGAGAACTTGTTTAGAACAGCTGAAAGAGATTCTCCAAGTCAGTTCTTAGTGTAGAAAAGGTAGCTAAGATCTGGAAAATCCTTAATTCGAGTTAAGATGACATGAAACACTGTATGAATCCTATATTCTTTACTTAAAGGAGACTAGAGTGGTAAATGTGTGTTATACAAGGCAGAATACCATTAAAATAGAGAAAGAAACACGTTCGTTTGCTTTGGAAAGCCTTACACTTCACTGAAATATAGTACTACACTCTATAACACAGTTGAGAGACAATGTTCCCAAGCTGCCTCAGTTCATAACAGTGTGTAGGAAGTTGTTTGATAAAGTGTGCAAAGGTTATACTTGGACCAGAAGGCAGAATATAGGAAACTACATGAAAACATGGATAATTCAGAGAAAATGACTGTAAACAGATGAGAACTTGTTTAGAACAGCTCAAAGACATTCTCCAAGTCAGTTCTTAGTGTAGAAAAGGTAGCCAAGATCCGGGAAATCCTTAATTCGAGTTAAGATGACATGAAACACTGTATGAATCCTATATTCTTTCCTTAAAGGAGACTATAGTGGTAAATGTGTGTTATACAAGGCAGAATACCATTGAAATATAGAAAGAAACACGTTCGGCAGCTTTGGAAAGCCTTACACTTCACAGAAATGTAGTACTACACTCTATAACACAGTTGAGAGACAATGTTCCCGAGCTGCCTCAGTTCATAACAGTGTGTAGGAAGTTGTTTGATAAAGTGGGCAAAGCTTATACTTGGACCAGAAGGCAGAATATAGGAAACTACATGAAAACATGGATAATTCAGAGAAAATGACTGTAAACAGATAAGAACTTGTTTAGAACAGCTCAAAGACATTCTCCAAGTCAGTTCTTAGTGTAGAAAAGGTAGCTAAGATCCGGGAAATCCTTAATTCGAGTTAAGATGACATGAAACACTGTATGAATCCTATATTCTTTCCTTAAAGGAGACTAGAGTGGTAAATGTGTGTTATACAAGGCAGAATACCATTGAAATAGAGAAAGAAACACGTTCGGCAGCTTTGGAAAGCCTTACACTTCACAGAAATGTAGTACTACACTCTCTAACACAGTTGAGAGACAATGTTCCCGAGCTGCCTCAGTTCATAACAGTGTGTAGGAAGTTGTTTGATAAAGTGGGCAAAGCTTATACTTGGATCAGAAGGCAGAATATAGGAAACTACATGAAAACATGGATAATTCAGAGAAAATGACTGTAAACAGATGAGAACTTGTTTAGAACAGCTGAAAGAGATTCTCCAAGTCAGTTCTTAGTGTAGAAAAGGTAGCTAAGATCCGGGAAATCCTTAATTCGAGTTAAGATGACATGAAACACTGTATGAATCCTATATTCTTTCCTTAAAGGAGACTAGAGTGGCAAATGTGTGTTATACAAGGCAGAATACCATTGAAATATAGAAAAAAACACGTTCGGCAGCTTTGGAAAGCCTTACACTTCACTGAAATGTAGTACTACACTCTATAACACAGTTGAGAGACAATGTTCCCGAGCTGCCTCAGTTCATAACAGTGTGTAGGAAGTTGTTGGATAAAGAGGGCAAAGCTTATACTTGGACCAGAAGGCAGAATATAAAAAACTACGTGAAAACATGAATAATTCAGTGAAAATGACTGTAAACCGATGAGAGCTTGTTTAGAACAGCTGAAAGAGATTCTCCAAGTCAGTTCTTAGTGTAGAAAAGGTAGCTAAGATCCGGGAAATCCTTAATTCGAGTTAAGATGACATGAAACACTGTATGAATCCTATATTCTTTCCTTAAAGGAGACTAGAGTGGTAAATGTGTGTTATACAAGGCAGAATACCATTGAAATATAGAAAGAAACACGTTCGGCAGCTTTGGAAAGCCTTACACTTCACTGAAATGTAGTACTACACTCTATATCACAGTTGAGAGACAATGTTCCCGAGCTGCCTCAGTTCATAACAGTGTGTAGGAAGTTGTTTGATAAAGTGGGCAAAGCTTATACTTGGATCAGAAGGCAGAATATAGGAAACTACATGAAAACATGGATAATTCAGAGAAAATGACTGTAAACAGATGAGAACTTGTTTAGAACAGCTCAAAGACATTCTCCAAGTCAGTTCTTAGTGTAGAAAAGGTAGCTAAGATCCTGGAAATCCTTAATTCGAGTTAAGATGACATGAAACACTGTATGAATCCTATATTCTTTCCTTAAAGGAGACTAGAGTGGTAAATGTGTGTTATACAAGGCAGAATACCATTGAAATAGAGAAAGAAAGACGTTCGGCAGCTTTGGAAAGCCTTACACTTCACTGAAATATAGTACTACACACAATAACACAGTTGAGAGACAATGTTCCCGAGCTGCCTCAGTTCATAACAGTGTGTAGGAAGTTGTTTGATAAAGTGGGCAAAGCTTATACTTGGACCAGAAGGCAGAATATAGGAAACTACATGAAAACATGGATAATTCAGAGAAAATGACTGTAAACAGAGGAGAACTTGTTTAGAACAGCTGAAAGAGATTCTCCAAGTCAGTTCTTAGTGTAGAAAAGGTAGCTAAGATCTGGAAAATCCTTAATTCGAGTTAAGATGACATGAAACACTGTATGAATCCTATATTCTTTACTTAAAGGAGACTAGAGTGGTAAATGTGTGTTATACAAGGCAGAATACCATTGAAATAGAGAAAGAAACACGTTCGGCAGCTTTGGAAAGCCTTACACTTCACTGAAATGTAGTACTACACTCTATAACACAGTTGAGAGACAATGTTACCGAGCTGCCTCAGTTCATAACAGTGTGTAGGAAGTTGTTTGATAAAGTGGGCAAACCTTATACTTGGACCAGAAGGCAGAATATAGGAAACTACATGAAAACATGGATAATTCAGAGAAAATGACTGTAAACAGATGAGAACTTGTTTAGAACAGCTCAAAGACATTCTCCAAGTCAGTTCTTAGTGTAGAAAAGGTAGCTAAGATCCGGGAAATCCTTAATTCGAGTTAAGATGACATGAAACACTGTATGAATCCTATATTCTTTCCTTAAAGGAGACTAGAGTGGTAAATGTGTGTTATACAAGGCAGAATACCATTGAAATATAGAAAGAAACACGTTCGGCAGCTTTGGAAACCCTTACACTTCACTGAAATGTAGTACTACACTCTATATCACAGTTGAGAGACAATGTTCCCGAGCTGCCTCAGTTCATAACAGTGTGTAGGAAGTTGTTTGATAAAGTGGGCAAAGCTTATACTTGGACCAGAAGGCAGAATATAGGAAACTACATGAAAACATGGATAATTCAGAGAAAATGACTGTAAACAGATGAGAACTTGTTTAGAACAGCTCAAAGACATTCTCCAAGTCAGTTCTTAGTGTAGAAAAGGTAGCTAAGATCCTGGAAATCCTTAATTCGAGTTAAGATGACATGAAACACTGTATGAATCCTATATTCTTTCCTTAAAGGAGACTAGAGTGGTAAATGTGTGTTATACAAGGCAGAATACCATTGAAATAGAGAAAGAAAGACGTTCGGCAGCTTTGGAAAGCCTTACACTTCACTGAAATATAGTACTTCACACAATAACACAGTTGAGAGACAATGTTCCCGAGCTGCCTCAGTTCATAACAGTGTGTAGGAAGTTGTTTGATAAAGTGGGCAAAGCTTATACTTGGACCAGAAGGCAGAATATAGGAAACTACATGAAAACATGGATAATTCAGAGAAAATGACTGTAAACAGAGGAGAACTTGTTTAGAACAGCTGAAAGAGATTCTCCAAGTCAGTTCTTAGTGTAGAAAAGGTAGCTAAGATCTGGAAAATCCTTAATTCGAGTTAAGATGACATGAAACACTGTATGAATCCTATATTCTTTACTTAAAGGAGACTAGAGTGGTAAATGTGTGTTATACAAGGCAGAATACCATTGAAATAGAGAAAGAAACACGTTCGGCAGCTTTGGAAAGCCTTACACTTCACTGAAATGTAGTACTACACTCTATAACACAGTTGAGAGACAATGTTACCGAGCTGCCTCAGTTCATAACAGTGTGTAGGAAGTTGTTTGATAAAGTGGGCAAAGCTTATACTTGGACCAGAAGGCAGAATATAGGAAACTACATGAAAACATGGATAATTCAGAGAAAATGACTGTAAACAGATGAGAACTTGTTTAGAACAGCTCAAAGACATTCTCCAAGTCAGTTCTTAGTGTAGAAAAGGTAGCTAAGATCCGGGAAATCCTTAATTCGAGTTAAGATGACATGAAACACTGTATGAATCCTATATTCTTTCCTTAAAGGAGACTAGAGTGGTAAATGTGTGTTATACAAGGCAGAATACCATTGAAATATAGAAAGAAACACGTTCGGCAGCTTTGGAAAGCCTTACACTTCACTGAAATGTAGTACTACACTCTATATCACAGTTGAGAGACAATGTTCCCGAGCTGCCTCAGTTCATAACAGTGTGTAGGAAGTTGTTTGATAAAGTGGGCAAAGCTTATACTTGGACCAGAAGGCAGAATATAGGAAACTACATGAAAACATGGATAATTCAGAGAAAATGACTGTAAACAGATGAGAACTTGTTTAGAACAGCTCAAAGACATTCTCCAAGTCAGTTCTTAGTGTAGAAAAGGTAGCTAAGATCCTGGAAATCCTTAATTCGAGTTAAGATGACATGAAACACTGTATGAATCCTATATTCTTTCCTTAAAGGAGACTAGAGTGGTAAATGTGTGTTATACAAGGCAGAATACCATTGAAATAGAGAAAGAAAGACGTTCGGCAGCTTTGGAAAGCCTTACACTTCACTGAAATATAGTACTACACACAATAACACAGTTGAGAGACAATGTTCCCGAGCTGCCTCAGTTCATAACAGTGTGTAGGAAGTTGTTTGATAAAGTGGGCAAAGCTTATACTTGGACCAGAAGGCAGAATATAGGAAACTACATGAAAACATGGATAATTCAGAGAAAATGACTGTAAACAGATGAGAACTTGTTTAGAACAGCTGAAAGAGATTCTCCAAGTCAGTTCTTAGTGTAGAAAATGTAGCGGAGATCAGGGAAATCCTTAATTCGAGTTAAGATGACATGAAACACTGTATAAATCCAATATTTTTTCCTTAAAGGAGACTAGAGTGGTAAATGTGTGTTATACAAGGCAAAATACCATTGAAATAGAGAAAGAAACACGTTCGGCAGCTTTGGAAAGCCTGACACTTCCCTGAAATGTAGTACTACACTCTATAACACAGTTGAGAGACAATGTTCCCGAGCTGCCTCAGTTCATAACAGTGTGTAGGAAGTTGTTTGATAAAGTGGGCAAAGCTTATACTTGGACCAGAAGGCAGAATATAGGAAACTACATGAAAACATGGATAATTCAGAGAAAATGACTGTAAACAGAGGAGAACTTGTTTAGAACAGCTGAAAGAGATTCTCCAAGTCAGTTCTTAGTGTAGAAAAGGTAGCTAAGATCTGGAAAATCCTTAATTCGAGTTAAGATGACATGAAACACTGTATGAATCCTATATTCTTTACTTAAAGGAGACTAGAGTGGTAAATGTGTGTTATACAAGGCAGAATACCATTGAAATAGAGAAAGAAACACGTTCAGCAGCTTTGGAAAGCCTTACACTTCACTGAAATGTAGTACTACACTCTATAACACAGTTGAGAGACAATGTTCTCGAGCTGCCTCAGTTCATAACAGTGTGTAGGAAGTTGTTTGATAAAGTGGGCAAAGCTTATACTTGGACCAGAAGGCAGAATATAGGAAACTACATGAAAACATGGATAATTCAGAGAAAATGACTGTAAACCTATGAGAACTTGTTTAGAACAGCTGTAAGAGATTCTCCAAGTCAGTTCTTAGTGTAGAAAAGGTAGCTAAGATCCGGGAAATCCTTAATTCGAGTTAAGATTACATGAAACACTGTATGAATCCTATATTCTTTCCTTAAAGGAGACTAGAGTGGTAAATGTGTGTTATACAAGGCAGAATACCATTGAAATAGAGAAAGAAACACGTTCGTTTGCTTTGGAAAGCCTTACACTTCACTGAAATGTAGTACTACACTCTATAACACAGTTGAGAGACAATGTTCCCGAGCTGCCTCAGTTCATAACAGTGTGTAGGAAGTTGTTTGATAAAGTGTGCAAAGGTTATACTTGGACCAGAAGGCAGAATATAGGAAACTACATGAAAACATGGATAATTCAGAGAAAATGACTGTAAACAGATGAGAACTTGTTTAGAACAGCTCAAAGACATTCTCCAAGTCAGTTCTTAGTGTAGAAAAGGTAGCCAAGATCCGGGAAATCCTTAATTCGAGTTAAGATGACATGAAACACTGTATGAATCCTATATTCTTTCCTTAAAGGAGACTATAGTGGTAAATGTGTGTTATACAAGGCAGAATACCATTGAAATATAGAAAGAAACACGTTCGGCAGCTTTGGAAAGCCTTACACTTCACAGAAATGTAGTACTACACTCTATAACACAGTTGAGAGACAATGTTCCCGAGCTGCCTCAGTTCATAACAGTGTGTAGGAAGTTGTTTGATAAAGTGGGCAAAGCTTATACTTGGACCAGAAGGCAGAATATAGGAAACTACATGAAAACATGGATAATTCAGAGAAAATGACTGTAAACAGATAAGAACTTGTTTAGAACAGCTCAAAGACATTCTCCAAGTCAGTTCTTAGTGTAGAAAAGGTAGCTAAGATCCGGGAAATCCTTAATTCGAGTTAAGATGACATGAAACACTGTATGAATCCTATATTCTTTCCTTAAAGGAGACTAGAGTGGTAAATGTGTGTTATACAAGGCAGAATACCATTGAAATAGAGAAAGAAACACGTTCGGCAGCTTTGGAAAGCCTTACACTTCACAGAAATGTAGTACTACACTCTCTAACACAGTTGAGAGACAATGTTCCCGAGCTGCCTCAGTTCATAACAGTGTGTAGGAAGTTGTTTGATAAAGTGGGCAAAGCTTATACTTGGACCAGAAGGCAGAATATAGGAAACTACATGAAAACATGGATAATTCAGAGAAAATGACTGTAAACAGATGAGAACTTGTTTAGAACAGCTGAAAGAGATTCTCCAAGTCAGTTCTTAGTGTAGAAAATGTAGCGGAGATCAGGGAAATCCTTAATTCGAGTTAAGATGACATGAAACACTGTATAAATCCAATATTTTTTCCTTAAAGGAGACTAGAGTGGTAAATGTGTGTTATACAAGGCAGAATACCATTGAAATAGAGAAAGAAACACGTTCGGCAGCTTTGGAAAGCCTGACACTTCCCTGAAATGTAGTACTACACTCTATAACACAGTTGAGAGACAATGTTCCCGAGCTGCCTCAGTTCATAACAGTGTGTAGGAAGTTGTTTGATAAAGTGGGCAAAGCTTATACTTGGACCAGAAGGCAGAATATAGGAAACTACATGAAAACATGGATAATTCAGAGAAAATGACTGTAAACAGAGGAGAACTTGTTTAGAACAGCTGAAAGAGATTCTCCAAGTCAGTTCTTAGTGTAGAAAAGGTAGCTAAGATCTGGAAAATCCTTAATTCGAGTTAAGATGACATGAAACACTGTATGAATCCTATATTCTTTACTTAAAGGAGACTAGAGTGGTAAATGTGTGTTATACAAGGCAGAATACCATTAAAATAGAGAAAGAAACACGTTCGTTTGCTTTGGAAAGCCTTACACTTCACTGAAATATAGTACTACACTCTATAACACAGTTGAGAGACAATGTTCCCAAGCTGCCTCAGTTCATAACAGTGTGTAGGAAGTTGTTTGATAAAGTGTGCAAAGGTTATACTTGGACCAGAAGGCAGAATATAGGAAACTACATGAAAACATGGATAATTCAGAGAAAATGACTGTAAACAGATGAGAACTTGTTTAGAACAGCTCAAAGACATTCTCCAAGTCAGTTCTTAGTGTAGAAAAGGTAGCCAAGATCCGGGAAATCCTTAATTCGAGTTAAGATGACATGAAACACTGTATGAATCCTATATTCTTTCCTTAAAGGAGACTATAGTGGTAAATGTGTGTTATACAAGGCAGAATACCATTGAAATATAGAAAGAAACACGTTCGGCAGCTTTGGAAAGCCTTACACTTCACAGAAATGTAGTACTACACTCTATAACACAGTTGAGAGACAATGTTCCCGAGCTGCCTCAGTTCATAACAGTGTGTAGGAAGTTGTTTGATAAAGTGGGCAAAGCTTATACTTGGACCAGAAGGCAGAATATAGGAAACTACATGAAAACATGGATAATTCAGAGAAAATGACTGTAAACAGATAAGAACTTGTTTAGAACAGCTCAAAGACATTCTCCAAGTCAGTTCTTAGTGTAGAAAAGGTAGCTAAGATCCGGGAAATCCTTAATTCGAGTTAAGATGACATGAAACACTGTATGAATCCTATATTCTTTCCTTAAAGGAGACTAGAGTGGTAAATGTGTGTTATACAAGGCAGAATACCATTGAAATAGAGAAAGAAACACGTTCGGCAGCTTTGGAAAGCCTTACACTTCACAGAAATGTAGTACTACACTCTCTAACACAGTTGAGAGACAATGTTCCCGAGCTGCCTCAGTTCATAACAGTGTGTAGGAAGTTGTTTGATAAAGTGGGCAAAGCTTATACTTGGATCAGAAGGCAGAATATAGGAAACTACATGAAAACATGGATAATTCAGAGAAAATGACTGTAAACAGATGAGAACTTGTTTAGAACAGCTGAAAGAGATTCTCCAAGTCAGTTCTTAGTGTAGAAAAGGTAGCTAAGATCCGGGAAATCCTTAATTCGAGTTAAGATGACATGAAACACTGTATGAATCCTATATTCTTTCCTTAAAGGAGACTAGAGTGGCAAATGTGTGTTATACAAGGCAGAATACCATTGAAATATAGAAAAAAACACGTTCGGCAGCTTTGGAAAGCCTTACACTTCACTGAAATGTAGTACTACACTCTATAACACAGTTGAGAGACAATGTTCCCGAGCTGCCTCAGTTCATAACAGTGTGTAGGAAGTTGTTGGATAAAGAGGGCAAAGCTTATACTTGGACCAGAAGGCAGAATATAAAAAACTACGTGAAAACATGAATAATTCAGTGAAAATGACTGTAAACCGATGAGAGCTTGTTTAGAACAGCTGAAAGAGATTCTCCAAGTCAGTTCTTAGTGTAGAAAAGGTAGCTAAGATCCGGGAAATCCTTAATTCGAGTTAAGATGACATGAAACACTGTATGAATCCTATATTCTTTCCTTAAAGGAGACTAGAGTGGTAAATGTGTGTTATACAAGGCAGAATACCATTGAAATATAGAAAGAAACACGTTCGGCAGCTTTGGAAAGCCTTACACTTCACTGAAATGTAGTACTACACTCTATATCACAGTTGAGAGACAATGTTCCCGAGCTGCCTCAGTTCATAACAGTGTGTAGGAAGTTGTTTGATAAAGTGGGCAAAGCTTATACTTGGATCAGAAGGCAGAATATAGGAAACTACATGAAAACATGGATAATTCAGAGAAAATGACTGTAAACAGATGAGAACTTGTTTAGAACAGCTCAAAGACATTCTCCAAGTCAGTTCTTAGTGTAGAAAAGGTAGCTAAGATCCTGGAAATCCTTAATTCGAGTTAAGATGACATGAAACACTGTATGAATCCTATATTCTTTCCTTAAAGGAGACTAGAGTGGTAAATGTGTGTTATACAAGGCAGAATACCATTGAAATAGAGAAAGAAAGACGTTCGGCAGCTTTGGAAAGCCTTACACTTCACTGAAATATAGTACTACACACAATAACACAGTTGAGAGACAATGTTCCCGAGCTGCCTCAGTTCATAACAGTGTGTAGGAAGTTGTTTGATAAAGTGGGCAAAGCTTATACTTGGACCAGAAGGCAGAATATAGGAAACTACATGAAAACATGGATAATTCAGAGAAAATGACTGTAAACAGAGGAGAACTTGTTTAGAACAGCTGAAAGAGATTCTCCAAGTCAGTTCTTAGTGTAGAAAAGGTAGCTAAGATCTGGAAAATCCTTAATTCGAGTTAAGATGACATGAAACACTGTATGAATCCTATATTCTTTACTTAAAGGAGACTAGAGTGGTAAATGTGTGTTATACAAGGCAGAATACCATTGAAATAGAGAAAGAAACACGTTCGGCAGCTTTGGAAAGCCTTACACTTCACTGAAATGTAGTACTACACTCTATAACACAGTTGAGAGACAATGTTACCGAGCTGCCTCAGTTCATAACAGTGTGTAGGAAGTTGTTTGATAAAGTGGGCAAAGCTTATACTTGGACCAGAAGGCAGAATATAGGAAACTACATGAAAACATGGATAATTCAGAGAAAATGACTGTAAACAGATGAGAACTTGTTTAGAACAGCTCAAAGACATTCTCCAAGTCAGTTCTTAGTGTAGAAAAGGTAGCTAAGATCCGGGAAATCCTTAATTCGAGTTAAGATGACATGAAACACTGTATGAATCCTATATTCTTTCCTTAAAGGAGACTAGAGTGGTAAATGTGTGTTATACAAGGCAGAATACCATTGAAATATAGAAAGAAACACGTTCGGCAGCTTTGGAAACCCTTACACTTCACTGAAATGTAGTACTACACTCTATATCACAGTTGAGAGACAATGTTCCCGAGCTGCCTCAGTTCATAACAGTGTGTAGGAAGTTGTTTGATAAAGTGGGCAAAGCTTATACTTGGACCAGAAGGCAGAATATAGGAAACTACATGAAAACATGGATAATTCAGAGAAAATGACTGTAAACAGATGAGAACTTGTTTAGAACAGCTCAAAGACATTCTCCAAGTCAGTTCTTAGTGTAGAAAAGGTAGCTAAGATCCTGGAAATCCTTAATTCGAGTTAAGATGACATGAAACACTGTATGAATCCTATATTCTTTCCTTAAAGGAGACTAGAGTGGTAAATGTGTGTTATACAAGGCAGAATACCATTGAAATAGAGAAAGAAAGACGTTCGGCAGCTTTGGAAAGCCTTACACTTCACTGAAATATAGTACTTCACACAATAACACAGTTGAGAGACAATGTTCCCGAGCTGCCTCAGTTCATAACAGTGTGTAGGAAGTTGTTTGATAAAGTGGGCAAAGCTTATACTTGGACCAGAAGGCAGAATATAGGAAACTACATGAAAACATGGATAATTCAGAGAAAATGACTGTAAACAGAGGAGAACTTGTTTAGAACAGCTGAAAGAGATTCTCCAAGTCAGTTCTTAGTGTAGAAAAGGTAGCTAAGATCTGGAAAATCCTTAATTCGAGTTAAGATGACATGAAACACTGTATGAATCCTATATTCTTTACTTAAAGGAGACTAGAGTGGTAAATGTGTGTTATACAAGGCAGAATACCATTGAAATAGAGAAAGAAACACGTTCGGCAGCTTTGGAAAGCCTTACACTTCACTGAAATGTAGTACTACACTCTATAACACAGTTGAGAGACAATGTTACCGAGCTGCCTCAGTTCATAACAGTGTGTAGGAAGTTGTTTGATAAAGTGGGCAAAGCTTATACTTGGACCAGAAGGCAGAATATAGGAAACTACATGAAAACATGGATAATTCAGAGAAAATGACTGTAAACAGATGAGAACTTGTTTAGAACAGCTCAAAGACATTCTCCAAGTCAGTTCTTAGTGTAGAAAAGGTAGCTAAGATCCGGGAAATCCTTAATTCGAGTTAAGATGACATGAAACACTGTATGAATCCTATATTCTTTCCTTAAAGGAGACTAGAGTGGTAAATGTGTGTTATACAAGGCAGAATACCATTGAAATATAGAAAGAAACACGTTCGGCAGCTTTGGAAAGCCTTACACTTCACTGAAATGTAGTACTACACTCTATATCACAGTTGAGAGACAATGTTCCCGAGCTGCCTCAGTTCATAACAGTGTGTAGGAAGTTGTTTGATAAAGTGGGCAAAGCTTATACTTGGACCAGAAGGCAGAATATAGGAAACTACATGAAAACATGGATAATTCAGAGAAAATGACTGTAAACAGATGAGAACTTGTTTAGAACAGCTCAAAGACATTCTCCAAGTCAGTTCTTAGTGTAGAAAAGGTAGCTAAGATCCTGGAAATCCTTAATTCGAGTTAAGATGACATGAAACACTGTATGAATCCTATATTCTTTCCTTAAAGGAGACTAGAGTGGTAAATGTGTGTTATACAAGGCAGAATACCATTGAAATAGAGAAAGAAAGACGTTCGGCAGCTTTGGAAAGCCTTACACTTCACTGAAATATAGTACTACACACAATAACACAGTTGAGAGACAATGTTCCCGAGCTGCCTCAGTTCATAACAGTGTGTAGGAAGTTGTTTGATAAAGTGGGCAAAGCTTATACTTGGACCAGAAGGCAGAATATAGGAAACTACATGAAAACATGGATAATTCAGAGAAAATGACTGTAAACAGATGAGAACTTGTTTAGAACAGCTGAAAGAGATTCTCCAAGTCAGTTCTTAGTGTAGAAAATGTAGCGGAGATCAGGGAAATCCTTAATTCGAGTTAAGATGACATGAAACACTGTATAAATCCAATATTTTTTCCTTAAAGGAGACTAGAGTGGTAAATGTGTGTTATACAAGGCAAAATACCATTGAAATAGAGAAAGAAACACGTTCGGCAGCTTTGGAAAGCCTGACACTTCCCTGAAATGTAGTACTACACTCTATAACACAGTTGAGAGACAATGTTCCCGAGCTGCCTCAGTTCATAACAGTGTGTAGGAAGTTGTTTGATAAAGTGGGCAAAGCTTATACTTGGACCAGAAGGCAGAATATAGGAAACTACATGAAAACATGGATAATTCAGAGAAAATGACTGTAAACAGAGGAGAACTTGTTTAGAACAGCTGAAAGAGATTCTCCAAGTCAGTTCTTAGTGTAGAAAAGGTAGCTAAGATCTGGAAAATCCTTAATTCGAGTTAAGATGACATGAAACACTGTATGAATCCTATATTCTTTACTTAAAGGAGACTAGAGTGGTAAATGTGTGTTATACAAGGCAGAATACCATTGAAATAGAGAAAGAAACACGTTCAGCAGCTTTGGAAAGCCTTACACTTCACTGAAATGTAGTACTACACTCTATAACACAGTTGAGAGACAATGTTCTCGAGCTGCCTCAGTTCATAACAGTGTGTAGGAAGTTGTTTGATAAAGTGGGCAAAGCTTATACTTGGACCAGAAGGCAGAATATAGGAAACTACATGAAAACATGGATAATTCAGAGAAAATGACTGTAAACCTATGAGAACTTGTTTAGAACAGCTGTAAGAGATTCTCCAAGTCAGTTCTTAGTGTAGAAAAGGTAGCTAAGATCCGGGAAATCCTTAATTCGAGTTAAGATTACATGAAACACTGTATGAATCCTATATTCTTTCCTTAAAGGAGACTAGAGTGGTAAATGTGTGTTATACAAGGCAGAATACCATTGAAATAGAGAAAGAAACACGTTCGTTTGCTTTGGAAAGCCTTACACTTCACTGAAATGTAGTACTACACTCTATAACACAGTTGAGAGACAATGTTCCCGAGCTGCCTCAGTTCATAACAGTGTGTAGGAAGTTGTTTGATAAAGTGTGCAAAGGTTATACTTGGACCAGAAGGCAGAATATAGGAAACTACATGAAAACATGGATAATTCAGAGAAAATGACTGTAAACAGATGAGAACTTGTTTAGAACAGCTCAAAGACATTCTCCAAGTCAGTTCTTAGTGTAGAAAAGGTAGCCAAGATCCGGGAAATCCTTAATTCGAGTTAAGATGACATGAAACACTGTATGAATCCTATATTCTTTCCTTAAAGGAGACTATAGTGGTAAATGTGTGTTATACAAGGCAGAATACCATTGAAATATAGAAAGAAACACGTTCGGCAGCTTTGGAAAGCCTTACACTTCACAGAAATGTAGTACTACACTCTATAACACAGTTGAGAGACAATGTTCCCGAGCTGCCTCAGTTCATAACAGTGTGTAGGAAGTTGTTTGATAAAGTGGGCAAAGCTTATACTTGGACCAGAAGGCAGAATATAGGAAACTACATGAAAACATGGATAATTCAGAGAAAATGACTGTAAACAGATAAGAACTTGTTTAGAACAGCTCAAAGACATTCTCCAAGTCAGTTCTTAGTGTAGAAAAGGTAGCTAAGATCCGGGAAATCCTTAATTCGAGTTAAGATGACATGAAACACTGTATGAATCCTATATTCTTTCCTTAAAGGAGACTAGAGTGGTAAATGTGTGTTATACAAGGCAGAATACCATTGAAATAGAGAAAGAAACACGTTCGGCAGCTTTGGAAAGCCTTACACTTCACAGAAATGTAGTACTACACTCTCTAACACAGTTGAGAGACAATGTTCCCGAGCTGCCTCAGTTCATAACAGTGTGTAGGAAGTTGTTTGATAAAGTGGGCAAAGCTTATACTTGGATCAGAAGGCAGAATATAGGAAACTACATGAAAACATGGATAATTCAGAGAAAATGACTGTAAACAGATGAGAACTTGTTTAGAACAGCTGAAAGAGATTCTCCAAGTCAGTTCTTAGTGTAGAAAAGGTAGCTAAGATCCGGGAAATCCTTAATTCGAGTTAAGATGACATGAAACACTGTATGAATCCTATATTCTTTCCTTAAAGGAGACTAGAGTGGCAAATGTGTGTTATACAAGGCAGAATACCATTGAAATATAGAAAAAAACACGTTCGGCAGCTTTGGAAAGCCTTACACTTCACTGAAATGTAGTACTACACTCTATAACACAGTTGAGAGACAATGTTCCCGAGCTGCCTCAGTTCATAACAGTGTGTAGGAAGTTGTTGGATAAAGAGGGCAAAGCTTATACTTGGACCAGAAGGCAGAATATAAAAAACTACGTGAAAACATGAATAATTCAGTGAAAATGACTGTAAACAGATGAGAGCTTGTTTAGAACAGCTGAAAGAGATTCTCCAAGTCAGTTCTTAGTGTAGAAAAGGTAGCTAAGATCCGGGAAATCCTTAATTCGAGTTAAGATGACATGAAACACTGTATGAATCCTATATTCTTTCCTTAAAGGAGACTAGAGTGGTAAATGTGTGTTATACAAGGCAGAATACCATTGAAATATAGAAAGAAACACGTTCGGCAGCTTTGGAAAGCCTTACACTTCACTGAAATGTAGTACTACACTCTATATCACAGTTGAGAGACAATGTTCCCGAGCTGCCTCAGTTCATAACAGTGTGTAGGAAGTTGTTTGATAAAGTGGGCAAAGCTTATACTTGGACCAGAAGGCAGAATATAGGAAACTACATGAAAACATGGATAATTCAGAGAAAATGACTGTAAACAGATGAGAACTTGTTTAGAACAGCTCAAAGACATTCTCCAAGTCAGTTCTTAGTGTAGAAAAGGTAGCTAAGATCCTGGAAATCCTTAATTCGAGTTAAGATGACATGAAACACTGTATGAATCCTATATTCTTTCCTTAAAGGAGACTAGAGTGGTAAATGTGTGTTATACAAGGCAGAATACCATTGAAATAGAGAAAGAAAGACGTTCGGCAGCTTTGGAAAGCCTTACACTTCACTGAAATATAGTACTACACACAATAACACAGTTGAGAGACAATGTTCCCGAGCTGCCTCAGTTCATAACAGTGTGTAGGAAGTTGTTTGATAAAGTGGGCAAAGCTTATACTTGGACCAGAAGGCAGAATATAGGAAACTACATTAAAACATGGATAATTCAGAGAAAATGACTGTAAACAGAGGAGAACTTGTTTAGAACAGCTGAAAGAGATTCTCCAAGTCAGTTCTTAGTGTAGAAAAGGTAGCTAAGATCTGGAAAATCCTTAATTCGAGTTAAGATGACATGAAACACTGTATGAATCCTATATTCTTTCCTTAAAGGAGACTAGAGTGGTAAATGTGTGTTATACAAGGCAGAATACCATTGAAATAGAGAAAGAAACACGTTCGGCAGCTTTGGAAAGCCTTACACTTCACTGAAATGTAGTACTACACTCTATAACACAGTTGAGAGACAATGTTTCCGAGCTGCCTCAGTTCATAACAGTGTGTAGGAAGTTGTTTGATAAAGTGGGCAAAGCTTATACTTGGACCAGAAGGCAGAATATAGGAAACTACATGAAAACATGGATAATTCAGAGAAAATGACTGTAAACAGATGAGAACTTGTTTAGAACAGCTCAAAGACATTCTCCAAGTCAGTTCTTAGTGTAGAAAAGGTAGCTAAGATCCGGGAAATCCTTAATTCGAGTTAAGATGACATGAAACACTGTATGAATCCTATATTCTTTCCTTAAAGGAGACTAGAGTGGTAAATGTGTGTTATACAAGGCAGAATACCATTGAAATAGAGAAAGAAAGACGTTCGGCAGCTTTGGAAAGCCTTACACTTCACTGAAATATAGTACTACACACAATAACACAGTTGAGAGACAATGTTCCCGAGCTGCCTCAGTTCATAACAGTGTGTAGGAAGTTGTTTGATAAAGTGGGCAAAGCTTATACTTGGACCAGAAGGCAGAATATAGGAAACTACATGAAAACATGGATAATTCAGAGAAAATGACTGTAAACAGATGAGAACTTGTTTAGAACAGCTGAAAGAGATTCTCCAAATCAGTTCTTAGTGTAGAAAATGTAGCGGAGATCAGGGAAATCCTTAATTCGAGTTAAGATGACATGAAACACTGTATAAATCCAATATTTTTTCCTTAAAGGAGACTAGAGTGGTAAATGTGTGTTATACAAGGCAGAATACCATTGAAATAGAGAAAGAAACACGTTCGGCAGCTTTGGAAAGCCTGACACTTCCCTGAAATGTAGTACTACACTCTATAACACAGTTGAGAGACAATGTTCCCGAGCTGCCTCAGTTCATAACAGTGTGTAGGAAGTTGTTTGATAAAGTGGGCAAAGCTTATACTTGGACCAGAAGGCAGAATATAGGAAACTACATGAAAACATGGATAATTCAGAGAAAATGACTGTAAACAGAGGAGAACTTGTTTAGAACAGCTGAAAGAGATTCTCCAAGTCAGTTCTTAGTGTAGAAAAGGTAGCTAAGATCTGGAAAATCCTTAATTTGAGTTAAGATGACATGAAACACTGTATGAATCCTATATTCTTTACTTAAAGGAGACTAGAGTGGTAAATGTGTGTTATACAAGGCAGAATACCATTGAAATAGAGAAAGAAACACGTTCGGCAGCTTTGGAAAGCCTTACACTTCACTGAAATGTAGTACTACACTCTATAACACAGTTGAGAGACAATGTTCCCGAGCTGCCTCAGTTCATAACAGTGTGTAGGAAGTTGTTTGATAAAGTGGGCAAAGCTTATACTTGGACCAGAAGGCAGAATATAGGAAACTACATGAAAACATGGATAATTCAGAGAAAATGACTGTAAACATATGAGAACTTGTTTAGAACAGCTGTAAGAGATTCTCCAAGTCAGTTCTTAGTGTAGAAAAGGTAGCTAAGATCCGGGAAATCCTTAATTCGAGTTAAGATTACATGAAACACTGTATGAATCCTATATTCTTTCCTTAAAGGAGACTAGAGTGGTAAATGTGTGTTATACAAGGCAGCATACCATTGAAATAGAGAAAGAAACACGTTCGTTTGCTTTGGAAAGCCTTACACTTCACTGAAATGTAGTACTACACTCTATAACACAGTTGAGAGGCAATGTTCCCGAGCTGCCTCAGTTCATAACAGTGTGTAGGAAGTTGTTTGATAAAGTGTGCAAAGGTTATACTTGGACCAGAAGGCAGAATATAGGAAACTACATGAAAACATGGATAATTCAGAGAAAATGACTGTAAACAGATGAGAACTTGTTTAGAACAGCTCAAAGACATTCTCCAAGTCAGTTCTTAGTGTAGAAAAGGTAGCCAAGATCCGGGAAATCCTTAATTCGAGTTAAGATGACATGAAACACTGTATGAATCCTATATTCTTTCCTTAAAGGAGACTAGAGTGGTAAATGTGTGTTATACAAGGCAGAATACCATTGAAATAGAGAAAGAAACACGTTCGGCAGCTTTGGAAAGCCTTACACTTCACAGAAATGTAGTACTACACTCTCTAACACAGTTGAGAGACAATGTTCCCGAGCTGCCTCAGTTCATAACAGTGTGTAGGAAGTTGTTTGATAACGTGGGCAAAGCTTATACTTGGATCAGAAGGCAGAATATAGGAAACTACATGAAAACATGGATAATTCAGAGAAAATGACTGTAAACAGATGAGAACTTGTTTAGAACAGCTTAAAGAGATTCTCCAAGTCAGTTCTTAGTGTAGAAAAGGTAGCTAAGATCCGGGAAATCCTTAATTCGAGTTAAGATGACATGAAACACTGTATGAATCCTATATTCTTTCCTTAAAGGAGACTAGAGTGGCAAATGTGTGTTATACAAGGCAGAATACCATTGAAATATAGAAAAAAACACGTTCGGCAGCTTTGGAAAGCCTTACACTTCACTGAAATGTAGTACTACACTCTATAACACAGTTGAGAGACAATGTTCCCGAGCTGCCTCAGTTCATAACAGTGTGTAGGAAGTTGTTGGATAAAGAGGGCAAAGCTTATACTTGGACCAGAAGGCAGAATATAAAAAACTACGTGAAAACATGAATAATTCAGTGAAAATGACTGTAAACAGATGAGAGCTTGTTTAGAACAGCTGAAAGAGATTCTCCAAGTCAGTTCTTAGTGTAGAAAAGGTAGCTAAGATCCGGGAAATCCTTAATTCGAGTTAAGATGACATGAAACACTGTATGAATCCTATATTCTTTCCTTAAAGGAGACTAGAGTGGTAAATGTGTGTTATACAAGGCAGAATACCATTGAAATATAGAAAGAAACACGTTCGGCAGCTTTGGAAAGCCTTACACTTCACTGAAATGTAGTACTACACTCTATAACACAGTTGAGAGACAATGTTCCCGAGCTGCCTCAGTTCATAACAGTGTGTAGGAAGTTGTTGGATAAAGAGGGCAAAGCTTATACTTGGACCAGAAGGCAGAATATAAAAAACTACGTGAAAACATGAATAATTCAGTGAAAATGACTGTAAACAGATGAGAGCTTGTTTAGAACAGCTCAAAGACATTCTCCAAGTCAGTTCTTAGTGTAGAAAATGTAGCTAAGATCCGGGAAATCCTTAATTCGAGTTAAGATGACATGAAACACTGTATGAATCCTATATTCTTTCCTTAAAGGAGACTAGAGTGGTAAATGTGTGTTATACAAGGCAGAATACCATTGAAATATAGAAAGAAACACGTTCGGCAGCTTTGGAAAGCCTTACACTTCACTGAAATGTAGTACTACACTCTATAACACAGTTGAGAGACAATGTTCCCGAGCTGCCTCAGTTCATAACAGTGTGTAGGAAGTTGTTGGATAAAGAGGGCAAAGCTTATACTTGGACCAGAAGGCAGAATATAGGAAACTACATGAAAACATGGATAATTCAGAGAAAATGACTGTAAACAGATAAGAACTTGTTTAGAACAGCTCAAAGACATTCTCCAAGTCAGTTCTTAGTGTAGAAAAGGTAGCTAAGATCCGGGAAATCCTTAATTCGAGTTAAGATGACATGAAACACTGTATGAATCCTATATTCTTTCCTTAAAGGAGACTAGAGTGGTAAATGTGTGTTATACAAGGCAGAATACCATTGAAATAGAGAAAGAAACACGTTCGGCAGCTTTGGAAAGCCTTACACTTCACAGAAATGTAGTACTACACTCTCTAACACAGTTGAGAGACAATGTTCCCGAGCTGCCTCAGTTCATAACAGTGTGTAGGAAGTTGTTTGATAACGTGGGCAAAGCTTATACTTGGATCAGAAGGCAGAATATAGGAAACTACATGAAAACATGGATAATTCAGAGAAAATGACTGTAAACAGATGAGAACTTGTTTAGAACAGCTTAAAGAGATTCTCCAAGTCAGTTCTTAGTGTAGAAAAGGTAGCTAAGATCCGGGAAATCCTTAATTCGAGTTAAGATGACATGAAACACTGTATGAATCCTATATTCTTTCCTTAAAGGAGACTAGAGTGGCAAATGTGTGTTATACAAGGCAGAATACCATTGAAATATAGAAAAAAACACGTTCGGCAGCTTTGGAAAGCCTTACACTTCACTGAAATGTAGTACTACACTCTATAACACAGTTGAGAGACAATGTTCCCGAGCTGCCTCAGTTCATAACAGTGTGTAGGAAGTTGTTGGATAAAGAGGGCAAAGCTTATACTTGGACCAGAAGGCAGAATATAAAAAACTACGTGAAAACATGAATAATTCAGTGAAAATGACTGTAAACAGATGAGAGCTTGTTTAGAACAGCTGAAAGAGATTCTCCAAGTCAGTTCTTAGTGTAGAAAAGGTAGCTAAGATCCGGGAAATCCTTAATTCGAGATAAGATGACATGAAACACTGTATGAATCCTATATTCTTTCCTTAAAGGAGACTAGAGTGGTAAATGTGTGTTATACAAGGCAGAATACCATTGAAATATAGAAAGAAACACGTTCGGCAGCTTTGGAAAGCCTTACACTTCACTGAAATGTAGTACTACACTCTATAACACAGTTGAGAGACAATGTTCCTGAGCTGCCTCAGTTCATAACAGTGTGTAGGAAGTTGTTGGATAAAGAGGGCAAAGCTTATACTTGGACCAGAAGGCAGAATATAAAAAACTACGTGAAAACATGAATAATTCAGTGAAAATGACTGTAAACAGATGAGAGCTTGTTTAGAACAGCTCAAAGACATTCTCCAAGTCAGTTCTTAGTGTAGAAAATGTAGCTAAGATCCGGGAAATCCTTAATTCGAGTTAAGATGACATGAAACACTGTATGAATCCTATATTCTTTCCTTAAAGGAGACTAGAGTGGTAAATGTGTGTTATACAAGACAGAATACCATTGAAATATAGAAAGAAACACGTTCGGCAGCTTTGGAAAGCCTTACACTTCACTGAAATGTAGTACTACACTCTATAACACAGTTGAGAGACAATGTTCCCGAGCTGCCTCAGTTCATAACAGTGTGTAGGAAGTTGTTGGATAAAGAGGGCAAAGCTTATACTTGGACCAGAAGGCAGAATATAGGAAACTACATGAAAACATGGATAATTCAGAGAAAATGACTGTAAACAGATGAGAACTTGTTTAGAACAGCTGAAAGAGATTCTCCAAGTCAGTTCTTAGTGTAGAAAAGGTATCTAAGATCCGGGAAATCCTTAATTCGAGTTAAGATGACATGAAACACTGTATGAATCCTATATTCTTTCCTTAAAGGAGACTAGAGTGGCAAATGTGTGTTATACAAGGCAGAATACCATTGAAATATAGAAAGAAACACGTTCGGCAGCTTTGGAAAGCCTTACACTTCACTGAAATGTAGTACTACACTCTATAACACAGTTGAGAGACAATGTTCCCGAGCTGCCTCAGTTCATAACAGTGTGTAGGAAGTTGTTGGATAAAGAGGGCAAAGCTTATACTTGGACCAGAAGGCAGAATATAAAAAACTACGTGAAAACATGAATAATTCAGTGAAAATGACTGTAAACAGATGAGAGCTTGTTTAGAACAGCTGAAAGAGATTCTCCAAGTCAGTTCTTAGTGTAGAAAAGGTAGCTAAGATATGGGAAATCCTTAATTCGAGTTAAGATGACATGAAACACTGTATGAATCCTATGTTCTTTACTTAAAGGAGACTAGAGTGGTAAATGTGTGTTATACAAGGCAGAATACCATTGAAATAGAGAAAGAAACACGTTCGGCAGCTTTGGAAAGCCTTACACTTCACTGAAATGTAGTACTACACTCTATAACACAGTTGAGAGACAATGTTCCCGAGCTGCCTCAGTTCATAACAGTGTGTAGGAAGTTGTTTGATAAAGTGGGCAAAGCTTATACTTGGACCAGAAGGCAGAATATAGGAAACTACATGAAAACATGAGTAATTCAGTGAAAATGACTGTAAACAGATGAGAGCTTGTTTAGAACAGCTGAAAGAGATTCTCCAAGTCAGTTCTTAGTGTAGAAAAGGTAGCTAAGATATGGGAAATCCTTAATTCGAGTTAAGATGACATGAAACACTGTATGAATCCTATATTCTTTACTTAAAGGAGACTAGAGTGGTAAATGTGTGTTATACAAGGCAGAATACCATTGAAATAGAGAAAGAAACAGGTTCGGCAGCTTTGGAAAGCCTTACACTTCACTGAAATGTAGTACTACACTCTATAACACAGTTGAGAGACAATGTTCCCGAGCTTCCTCAGTTCATAACAGTGTGTAGGAAGTTGTTGGATAAAGAGGGCAAAGCTTATACTTGGACCAGAAGGCAGAATATAGGAAACTACATGAAAACGTGGATAATTCAGAGAAAATGACTGTAAACAGATGAGAACTTGTTTAGAACAGCTGAAAGAGATTTTCCAAGTCAGTTCTTAGTGTAGAAAAGGTATCTAAGATCCGGGAAATCCTTAATTCGAGTTAAGATGACATGAAACACTGTATGAATCCTATATTCTTTCCTTAAAGGAGACTAGAGTGGCAAATGTGTGTTATACAAGGCAGAATACCATTGAAATATAGAAAGAAACACGTTCGGCAGCTTTGGAAAGCCTTACACTTCACTGAAATGTAGTACTACACTCTATAACACAGTTGAGAGACAATGTTCCCGAGCTGCCTCAGTTCATAACAGTGTGTAGGAAGTTGTTGGATAAAGAGGGCAAAGCTTATACTTGGACCAGAAGGCAGAATATAAAAAACTACGTGAAAACATGAATAATTCAGTGAAAATGACTGTAAACAGATGAGAGCTTGTTTAGAACAGCTGAAAGAGATTCTCCAAGTCAGTTCTTAGTGTAGAAAAGGTAGCTAAGATATGGGAAATCCTTAATTCGAGTTAAGATGACATGAAACACTGTATGAATCCTATGTTCTTTACTTAAAGGAGACTAGAGTGGTAAATGTGTGTTATACAAGGCAGAATACCATTGAAATAGAGAAAGAAACACGTTCGGCAGCTTTGGAAAGCCTTACACTTCACTGAAATGTAGTACTACACTCTATAACACAGTTGAGAGACAATGTTCCCGAGCTGCCTCAGTTCATAACAGTGTGTAGGAAGTTGTTTGATAAAGTGGGCAAAGCTTATACTTGGACCAGAAGGCAGAATATAGGAAACTACATGAAAACATGGATAATTCAGAGAAAATGACTGTAAACAGATGAGAACTTGTTTAGAACAGCTGAAAGAGATTCTCCAAGTCAGTTCTTAGTGTAGAAAAGGTATCTAAGATCCGGGAAATCCTTAATTCGAGTTAAGATGACATGAAACACTGTATGAATCCTATATTCTTTCCTTAAAGGAGACTAGAGTGGCAAATGTGTGTTATACAAGGCAGAATACCATTGAAATATAGAAAGAAACACGTTCGGCAGCTTTGGAAAGCCTTACACTTCACTGAAATGTAGTACTACACTCTATAACACAGTTGAGAGACAATGTTCCCGAGCTGCCTCAGTTCATAACAGTGTGTAGGAAGTTGTTGGATAAAGAGGGCAAAGCTTATACTTGGACCAGAAGGCAGAATATAAAAAACTACGTGAAAACATGAATAATTCAGTGAAAATGACTGTAAACAGATGAGAGCTTGTTTAGAACAGCTGAAAGAGATTCTCCAAGTCAGTTCTTAGTGTAGAAAAGGTAGCTAAGATATGGGAAATCCTTAATTCGAGTTAAGATGACATGAAACACTGTATGAATCCTATGTTCTTTACTTAAAGGAGACTAGAGTGGTAAATGTGTGTTATACAAGGCAGAATACCATTGAAATAGAGAAAGAAACACGTTCGGCAGCTTTGGAAAGCCTTACACTTCACTGAAATGTAGTACTACACTCTATAACACAGTTGAGAGACAATGTTCCCGAGCTGCCTCAGTTCATAACAGTGTGTAGGAAGTTGTTTGATAAAGTGGGCAAAGCTTATACTTGGACCAGAAGGCAGAATATAGGAAACTACATGAAAACATGAATAATTCAGTGAAAATGACTGTAAACAGATGAGAGCTTGTTTAGAACAGCTGAAAGAGATTCTCCAAGTCAGTTCTTAGTGTAGAAAAGGTAGCTAAGATATGGGAAATCCTTAATTCGAGTTAAGATGACATGAAACACTGTATGAATCCTATATTCTTTACTTAAAGGAGACTAGAGTGGTAAATGTGTGTTATACAAGGCAGAATACCATTGAAATAGAGAAAGAAACAGGTTCGGCAGCTTTGGAAAGCCTTACACTTCACTGAAATGTAGTACTACACTCTATAACACAGTTGAGAGACAATGTTCCCGAGCTTCCTCAGTTCATAACAGTGTGTAGGAAGTTGTTGGATAAAGAGGGCAAAGCTTATACTTGGACCAGAAGGCAGAATATAGGAAACTACATGAAAACGTGGATAATTCAGAGAAAATGACTGTAAACAGATGAGAACTTGTTTAGAACAGCTGAAAGAGATTTTCCAAGTCAGTTCTTAGTGTAGAAAAGGTATCTAAGATCCGGGAAATCCTTAATTCGAGTTAAGATGACATGAAACACTGTATGAATCCTATATTCTTTCCTTAAAGGAGACTAGAGTGGCAAATGTGTGTTATACAAGGCAGAATACCATTGAAATATAGAAAGAAACACGTTCGGCAGCTTTGGAAAGCCTTACACTTCACTGAAATGTAGTACTACACTCTATAACACAGTTGAGAGACAATGTTCCCGAGCTGCCTCAGTTCATAACAGTGTGTAGGAAGTTGTTGGATAAAGAGGGCAAAGCTTATACTTGGACCAGAAGGCAGAATATAAAAAACTACGTGAAAACATGAATAATTCAGTGAAAATGACTGTAAACAGATGAGAGCTTGTTTAGAACAGCTGAAAGAGATTCTCCAAGTCAGTTCTTAGTGTAGAAAAGGTAGCTAAGATATGGGAAATCCTTAATTCGAGTTAAGATGACATGAAACACTGTATGAATCCTATGTTCTTTACTTAAAGGAGACTAGAGTGGTAAATGTGTGTTATACAAGGCAGAATACCATTGAAATAGAGAAAGAAACACGTTCGGCAGCTTTGGAAAGCCTTACACTTCACTGAAATGTAGTACTACACTCTATAACACAGTTGAGAGACAATGTTCCCGAGCTGCCTCAGTTCATAACAGTGTGTAGGAAGTTGTTTGATAAAGTGGGCAAAGCTTATACTTGGACCAGAAGGCAGAATATAGGAAACTACATGAAAACATGAATAATTCAGTGAAAATGACTGTAAACAGATGAGAGCTTGTTTAGAACAGCTGAAAGAGATTCTCCAAGTCAGTTCTTAGTGTAGAAAAGGTAGCTAAGATATGGGAAATCCTTAATTCGAGTTAAGATGACATGAAACACTGTATGAATCCTATATTCTTTACTTAAAGGAGACTAGAGTGGTAAATGTGTGTTATACAAGGCAGAATACCATTGAAATAGAGAAAGAAACACGTTCGGCAGCTTTGGAAAGCCTTACACTTCACTGAAATGTAGTACTACACTCTAAAACACAGTTGAGAGACAATGTTCCCAAGCTGCCTCAGTACATAACAGTGTGTAGGAAGTTGTTTGATAAAGTGGGCAAAGCTTATACTTGGACCAGAAGGCAGAATATAGGAAACTACATGAAAACATGGATAATTCAGAGAAAATGACTGTAAACAGATGAGAACTTGTTTAGAACAGCTGAAAGAGATTCTCCAAGTCAGTTCTTAGTGTAGAAAATGTAGCTAAGATCTGGGAAATCCTTAATTCGAGTTAAGATGACATGAAACACTGTATGAATCCAATATTCTTTCCTTAAAGGAGACTAGAGTGGTAAATGTGTGTTATAGAGGGCAGAATACCATTGAAATAGAGAAAGAAACACGTTCGGCAGCTTTGGAAAGCCTTACACTTCACTGAAATGTAGTACTACACTATATAACACAGTTGAGAGACAATGTTCGCGAGCTGCCTCAGTTCATAACAGTGTGTAGGAAGTTGTTTGATAAAGTGGGCAAAGCTTATACTTGGACCAGAAGGCAGAATATAGGAAACTACATGAAAACATGGATAATTCAGAGAAAATGACTGTAAACAAATGAGAACTTGTTTAGAACAGCTCAAAGACATTCTCCAAGTCAGTTCTTAGTGTAGAAAAGGTAGCTAAGATCCGGGAAATCCTTAATTCGAGTTACGATGACATGAAACACTGTATGAATGCTATATTCTTTCCTTAAAGGAGACTAGAGTGGTAAATTTGTGTTATACAAGGCAGAATACTATTGAAATAGAGAAAGAAACACGTTCGGCAGCTTTGGAAAGCCTTACACTTCACTGAAATGTAGTACTACACTCTATAACACAGTTGAGAGACAATGTTCCCGAGCTGCCTCAGTTCATAACAGTGTGTAGGAAGTTGTTTGATAAAGTGGGCAAAGCTTATACTTGAAGCAGAAGGCAGAATATAGGAAACTACATGAAATCATGAATAATTCAGTGAAAAAGACTGTAAACAGATGAGAACTTGTTTAGAACAGCTCAAAGACATTCTCCAAGTCAGTTCTTAATGTAGAAAAGGTAGCTAAGATCCGGGAAATCCTTAATTCGAGTTAAGATGACATGAAACACTGTATGAATCCTATATTCTTTCCTTAAAGGAGACTAGAGTGGTAAATGTGTGTTATACAAGGCAGAATACCATTGAAATAGAGAAAGAAACACGTTCGTTTGCTTTGGAAAGCCTTACACTTCACTGAAATGTAGTACTACACCCTATAACACAGTTGAGAGACAATGTTCCCGAGCTGCCTCAGTTCATAACAGTGTGTAGGAAGTTGTTGGATAAAGAGGGCAAAGCTTATACTTGGAACAGAAGGCAGAATATAAAAAACTACGTGAAAACATGAATAATTCAGTGAAAATGACTGTAAACAGATGAGAGCTTGTTTAGAACAGCTGAAAGAAATTCTCCAAGTCAGTTCTTAGTGTAGAAAAGGTAGCTAAGATATGGGAAATCCTTAATTCGAGTTAAGATGACATGAAACACTATATGAATCCTATGTTCTTTACTTAAAGGAGACTAGAGTGGTTAATGTGTGTTATACAAGGCAGAATACCATTGAAATAGAGAAAGAAACACGTTCGGCAGCTTTGGAAAGCCTTACACTTCACTGAAATGTAGTACTACACTCTATAACACAGTTGAGAGACAATGTTCCCGAGCTGCCTCAGTTCATAACAGTGTGTAGGAAGTTGTTTGATAAAGTGGGCAAAGCTTATACTTGGACCAGAAGGCAGAATATAGGAAACTACATGAAAACATGAATAATTCAGTGAAAATGACTGTAAACAGATGAGAGCTTGTTTAGAACAGCTGAAAGAGATTCTCCAAGTCAGTTCTTAGTGTAGAAAAGGTAGCTAAGATATGGGAAATCCTTAATTCGAGTTAAGATGACATGAAACACTGTATGAATCCTATATTCTTTACTTAAAGGAGACTAGAGTGGTAAATGTGTGTTATACAAGGCAGAATACCATTGAAATAGAGAAAGAAACACGTTCGGCAGCTTTGGAAAGCCTTACACTTCACTGAAATGTAGTACTACACTCTAAAACACAGTTGAGAGACAATGTTCCCAAGCTGCCTCAGTACATAACAGTGTGTAGGAAGTTGTTTGATAAAGTGGGCAAAGCTTATACTTGGACCAGAAGGCAGAATATAGGAAACTACATGAAAACATGGATAATTCAGAGAAAATGACTGTAAACAAATGAGAACTTGTTTAGAACAGCTCAAAGACATTCTCCAAGTCAGTTCTTAGTGTAGAAAAGGTAGCTAAGATCCGGGAAATCCTTATTTCGAGTTACGATGACATGAAACACTGTATGAATGCTATATTCTTTCCTTAAAGGAGACTAGAGTGGTAAATGTGTGTTATACAAGGCAGAATACCATTGAAATAGAGAAAGAAACACGTTCGGCAGCTTTGGAAAGCCTTACACTTCACTGAAATGTAGTACTACACTCTATAACACAGTTGAGAGACAATGTTCCCTGGCTGCCTCAGTTCATAACAGTGTGTAGGAAGTTGTTTGATAAAGTGGGCAAAGATTATACTTGGACCAGAAGGCAGAATATAAAAAACTACGTGAAAACATGAATAATTCAGTGAAAATGACTGTAAACAGATGAGAACTTGTTTAGAACAGCTGAAAGAGATTCTCCAAGTCAGTTCTTAGTGTGGAAAATGTTGCTAAGATCAGGGAAATCCTTAATTTGAGTTAAGATGCCATGAAACACTGTATAAATCCAATATTTTTTCCTTAAAGGAGACTAGAGTGGTAAATGTGTGTTATACAAGGCAGAATACCATTGAAATAGAGAAAGAAACACGTTCGGCAGCTTTGGAAAGCCTGACACTTCCCTGAAATGTAGTACTACACTCTATAACACAGTTGAGAGACAATGTTCCCGAGCTGCCTCAGTTCATAACAGTGTGTAGGAAGTTGTTTGATAAAGTGGGCAAAGCTTATACTTGGACCAGAAGGCAGAATATAGGAAACTACATGAAAACATGAGTAATTCAGTGAAAATGACTGTAAACAGATGAGAGCTTGTTTAGAACAGCTGAAAGAGATTCTCCAAGTCAGTTCTTAGTGTAGAAAAGGTAGCTAAGATATGGGAAATCCTTAATTCGAGTTAAGATGACATGAAACACTGTATGAATCCTATATTCTTTACTTAAAGGAGACTAGAGTGGTAAATGTGTGTTATACCAGGCAGAATACCATTGAAATAGAGAAAGAAACAGGTTCGGCAGCTTTGGAAAGCCTTACACTTCACTGAAATGTAGTACTACACTCTATAACACAGTTGAGAGACAATGTTCCCGAGCTTCCTCAGTTCATAACAGTGTGTAGGAAGTTGTTGGATAAAGAGGGCAAAGCTTATACTTGGACCAGAAGGCAGAATATAGGAAACTACATGAAAACGTGGATAATTCAGAGAAAATGACCGTAAACAGATGAGAACTTGTTTAGAACAGCTGAAAGAGATTTTCCAAGTCAGTTCTTAGTGTAGAAAAGGTATCTAAGATCCGGGAAATCCTTAATTCGAGTTAAGATGACATGAAACACTGTATGAATCCTATATTCTTTCCTTAAAGGAGACTAGAGTGGCAAATGTGTGTTATACAAGGCAGAATACCATTGAAATATAGAAAGAAACACGTTCGGCAGCTTTGGAAAGCCTTACACTTCACTGAAATGTAGTACTACACTCTATAACACAGTTGAGAGACAATGTTCCCGAGCTGCCTCAGTTCATAACAGTGTGTAGGAAGTTGTTGGATAAAGAGGGCAAAGCTTATACTTGGACCAGAAGGCAGAATATAAAAAACTACGTGAAAACATGAATAATTCAGTGAAAATGACTGTAAACAGATGAGAGCTTGTTTAGAACAGCTGAAAGAGATTCTCCAAGTCAGTTCTTAGTGTAGAAAAGGTAGCTAAGATATGGGAAATCCTTAATTCGAGTTAAGATGACATGAAACACTGTATGAATCCTATGTTCTTTACTTAAAGGAGACTAGAGTGGTAAATGTGTGTTATACAAGGCAGAATACCATTGAAATAGAGAAAGAAACACGTTCGGCAGCTTTGGAAAGCCTTACACTTCACTGAAATGTAGTACTACACTCTATAACACAGTTGAGAGACAATGTTCCCGAGCTGCCTCAGTTCATAACAGTGTGTAGGAAGTTGTTTGATAAAGTGGGCAAAGCTTATACTTGGACCAGAAGGCAGAATATAGGAAACTACATGAAAACATGGATAATTCAGAGAAAATGACTGTAAACAGATGAGAACTTGTTTAGAACAGCTGAAAGAGATTCTCCAAGTCAGTTCTTAGTGTAGAAAAGGTATCTAAGATCCGGGAAATCCTTAATTCGAGTTAAGATGACATGAAACACTGTATGAATCCTATATTCTTTCCTTAAAGGAGACTAGAGTGGCAAATGTGTGTTATACAAGGCAGAATACCATTGAAATATAGAAAGAAACACGTTCGGCAGCTTTGGAAAGCCTTACACTTCACTGAAATGTAGTACTACACTCTATAACACAGTTGAGAGACAATGTTCCCGAGCTGCCTCAGTTCATAACAGTGTGTAGGAAGTTGTTGGATAAAGAGGGCAAAGCTTATACTTGGACCAGAAGGCAGAATATAAAAAACTACGTGAAAACATGAATAATTCAGTGAAAATGACTGTAAACAGATGAGAGCTTGTTTAGAACAGCTGAAAGAGATTCTCCAAGTCAGTTCTTAGTGTAGAAAAGGTAGCTAAGATATGGGAAATCCTTAATTCGAGTTAAGATGACATGAAACACTGTATGAATCCTATATTCTTTACTTAAAGGAGACTAGAGTGGTAAATGTGTGTTATACAAGGCAGAATACCATTGAAATAGAGAAAGAAACAGGTTCGGCAGCTTTGGAAAGCCTTACACTTCACTGAAATGTAGTACTACACTCTATAACACAGTTGAGAGACAATGTTCCCGAGCTTCCTCAGTTCATAACAGTGTGTAGGAAGTTGTTGGATAAAGAGGGCAAAGCTTATACTTGGACCAGAAGGCAGAATATAGGAAACTACATGAAAACGTGGATAATTCAGAGAAAATGACTGTAAACAGATGAGAACTTGTTTAGAACAGCTGAAAGAGATTTTCCAAGTCAGTTCTTAGTGTAGAAAAGGTATCTAAGATCCGGGAAATCCTTAATTCGAGTTAAGATGACATGAAACACTGTATGAATCCTATATTCTTTCCTTAAAGGAGACTAGAGTGGCAAATGTGTGTTATACAAGGCAGAATACCATTGAAATATAGAAAGAAACACGTTCGGCAGCTTTGGAAAGCCTTACACTTCACTGAAATGTAGTACTACACTCTATAACACAGTTGAGAGACAATGTTCCCGAGCTGCCTCAGTTCATAACAGTGTGTAGGAAGTTGTTGGATAAAGAGGGCAAAGCTTATACTTGGACCAGAAGGCAGAATATAAAAAACTACGTGAAAACATGAATAATTCAGTGAAAATGACTGTAAACAGATGAGAGCTTGTTTAGAACAGCTGAAAGAGATTCTCCAAGTCAGTTCTTAGTGTAGAAAAGGTAGCTAAGATATGGGAAATCCTTAATTCGAGTTAAGATGACATGAAACACTGTATGAATCCTATGTTCTTTACTTAAAGGAGACTAGAGTGGTAAATGTGTGTTATACAAGGCAGAATACCATTGAAATAGAGAAAGAAACACGTTCGGCAGCTTTGGAAAGCCTTACACTTCACTGAAATGTAGTACTACACTCTATAACACAGTTGAGAGACAATGTTCCCGAGCTGCCTCAGTTCATAACAGTGTGTAGGAAGTTGTTTGATAAAGTGGGCAAAGCTTATACTTGGACCAGAAGGCAGAATATAGGAAACTACATGAAAACATGAATAATTCAGTGAAAATGACTGTAAACAGATGAGAGCTTGTTTAGAACAGCTGAAAGAGATTCTCCAAGTCAGTTCTTAGTGTAGAAAAGGTAGCTAAGATATGGGAAATCCTTAATTCGAGTTAAGATGACATGAAACACTGTATGAATCCTATATTCTTTACTTAAAGGAGACTAGAGTGGTAAATGTGTGTTATACAAGGCAGAATACCATTGAAATAGAGAAAGAAACACGTTCGGCAGCTTTGGAAAGCCTTACACTTCACTGAAATGTAGTACTACACTCTAAAACACAGTTGAGAGACAATGTTCCCAAGCTGCCTCAGTACATAACAGTGTGTAGGAAGTTGTTTGATAAAGTGGGCAAAGCTTATACTTGGACCAGAAGGCAGAATATAGGAAACTACATGAAAACATGGATAATTCAGAGAAAATGACTGTAAACAGATGAGAACTTGTTTAGCACAGCTGAAAGAGATTCTCCAAGTCAGTTCTTAGTGTAGAAAATGTAGCTAAGATCTGGGAAATCCTTAATTCGAGTTAAGATGACATGAAACACTGTATGAATCCAATATTCTTTCCTTAAAGGAGACTAGAGTGGTAAATGTGTGTTATACAAGGCAGAATACCATTGAAATATAGAAAGAAACACGTTCGGCAGCTTTGGAAAGCCTTACACTTCACTGAAATGTAGTACTACACTATATAACACAGTTGAGAGACAATGTTCGCGAGCTGCCTCAGTTCATAACAGTGTGTAGGAAGTTGTTTGATAAAGTGGGCAAAGCTTATACTTGGACCAGAAGGCAGAATATAGGAAACTACATGAAAACATGGATAATTCAGAGAAAATGACTGTAAACAAATGAGAACTTGTTTAGAACAGCTCAAAGACATTCTCCAAGTCAGTTCTTAGTGTAGAAAAGGTAGCTAAGATCCGGGAAATCCTTAATTCGAGTTACGATGACATGAAACACTGTATGAATGCTATATTCTTTCCTTAAAGGAGACTAGAGTGGTAAATTTGTGTTATACAAGGCAGAATACTATTGAAATAGAGAAAGAAACACGTTCGGCAGCTTTGGAAAGCCTTACACTTCACTGAAATGTAGTACTACACTCTATAACACAGTTGAGAGACAATGTTCCCGAGCTGCCTCAGTTCATAACAGTGTGTAGGAAGTTGTTTGATAAAGTGGGCAAAGCTTATACTTGAAGCAGAAGGCAGAATATAGGAAACTACATGAAATCATGAATAATTCAGTGAAAAAGACTGTAAACAGATGAGAACTTGTTTAGAACAGCTCAAAGACATTCTCCAAGTCAGTTCTTAATGTAGAAAAGGTAGCTAAGATCCGGGAAATCCTTAATTCGAGTTAAGATGACATGAAACACTGTATGAATCCTATATTCTTTCCTTAAAGGAGACTAGAGTGGTAAATGTGTGTTATACAAGGCAGAATACCATTGAAATAGAGAAAGAAACACGTTCGTTTGCTTTGGAAAGCCTTACACTTCACTGAAATGTAGTACTACACCCTATAACACAGTTGAGAGACAATGTTCCCGAGCTGCCTCAGTTCATAACAGTGTGTAGGAAGTTGTTGGATAAAGAGGGCAAAGCTTATACTTGGAACAGAAGGCAGAATATAAAAAACTACGTGAAAACATGAATAATTCAGTGAAAATGACTGTAAACAGATGAGAGCTTGTTTAGAACAGCTGAAAGAAATTCTCCAAGTCAGTTCTTAGTGTAGAAAAGGTAGCTAAGATATGGGAAATCCTTAATTCGAGTTAAGATGACATGAAACACTATATGAATCCTATGTTCTTTACTTAAAGGAGACTAGAGTGGTTAATGTGTGTTATACAAGGCAGAATACCATTGAAATAGAGAAAGAAACACGTTCGGCAGCTTTGGAAAGCCTTACACTTCACTGAAATGTAGTACTACACTCTATAACACAGTTGAGAGACAATGTTCCCGAGCTGCCTCAGTTCATAACAGTGTGTAGGAAGTTGTTTGATAAAGTGGGCAAAGCTTATACTTGGACCAGAAGGCAGAATATAGGAAACTACATGAAAACATGAATAATTCAGTGAAAATGACTGTAAACAGATGAGAGCTTGTTTAGAACAGCTGAAAGAGATTCTCCAAGTCAGTTCTTAGTGTAGAAAAGGTAGCTAAGATATGGGAAATCCTTAATTCGAGTTAAGATGACATGAAACACTGTATGAATCCTATATTCTTTACTTAAAGGAGACTAGAGTGGTAAATGTGTGTTATACAAGGCAGAATACCATTGAAATAGAGAAAGAAACACGTTCGGCAGCTTTGGAAAGCCTTACACTTCACTGAAATGTAGTACTACACTCTAAAACACAGTTGAGAGACAATGTTCCCAAGCTGCCTCAGTACATAACAGTGTGTAGGAAGTTGTTTGATAAAGTGGGCAAAGCTTATACTTGGACCAGAAGGCAGAATATAGGAAACTACATGAAAACATGGATAATTCAGAGAAAATGACTGTAAACAAATGAGAACTTGTTTAGAACAGCTCAAAGACATTCTCCAAGTCAGTTCTTAGTGTAGAAAAGGTAGCTAAGATCCGGGAAATCCTTATTTCGAGTTACGATGACATGAAACACTGTATGAATGCTATATTCTTTCCTTAAAGGAGACTAGAGTGGTAAATGTGTGTTATACAAGGCAGAATACCATTGAAATAGAGAAAGAAACACGTTCGGCAGCTTTGGAAAGCCTTACACTTCACTGAAATGTAGTACTACACTCTATAACACAGTTGAGAGACAATGTTCCCTGGCTGCCTCAGTTCATAACAGTGTGTAGGAAGTTGTTTGATAAAGTGGGCAAAGATTATACTTGGACCAGAAGGCAGAATATAAAAAACTACGTGAAAACATGAATAATTCAGTGAAAATGACTGTAAACAGATGAGAACTTGTTTAGAACAGCTGAAAGAGATTCTCCAAGTCAGTTCTTAGTGTGGAAAATGTTGCTAAGATCAGGGAAATCCTTAATTTGAGTTAAGATGCCATGAAACACTGTATAAATCCAATATTTTTTCCTTAAAGGAGACTAGAGTGGTAAATGTGTGTTATACAAGGCAGAATACCATTGAAATAGAGAAAGAAACACGTTCGGCAGCTTTGGAAAGCCTGACACTTCCCTGAAATGTAGTACTACACTCTATAACACAGTTGAGAGACAATGTTCCCGAGCTGCCTCAGTTCATAACAGTGTGTAGGAAGTTGTTTGATAAAGTGGGCAAAGCTTATACTTGGACCAGAAGGCAGAATATAGGAAACTACATGAAAACATGAGTAATTCAGTGAAAATGACTGTAAACAGATGAGAGCTTGTTTAGAACAGCTGAAAGAGATTCTCCAAGTCAGTTCTTAGTGTAGAAAAGGTAGCTAAGATATGGGAAATCCTTAATTCGAGTTAAGATGACATGAAACACTGTATGAATCCTATATTCTTTACTTAAAGGAGACTAGAGTGGTAAATGTGTGTTATACCAGGCAGAATACCATTGAAATAGAGAAAGAAACAGGTTCGGCAGCTTTGGAAAGCCTTACACTTCACTGAAATGTAGTACTACACTCTATAACACAGTTGAGAGACAATGTTCCCGAGCTTCCTCAGTTCATAACAGTGTGTAGGAAGTTGTTGGATAAAGAGGGCAAAGCTTATACTTGGACCAGAAGGCAGAATATAGGAAACTACATGAAAACGTGGATAATTCAGAGAAAATGACCGTAAACAGATGAGAACTTGTTTAGAACAGCTGAAAGAGATTTTCCAAGTCAGTTCTTAGTGTAGAAAAGGTATCTAAGATCCGGGAAATCCTTAATTCGAGTTAAGATGACATGAAACACTGTATGAATCCTATATTCTTTCCTTAAAGGAGACTAGAGTGGCAAATGTGTGTTATACAAGGCAGAATACCATTGAAATATAGAAAGAAACACGTTCGGCAGCTTTGGAAAGCCTTACACTTCACTGAAATGTAGTACTACACTCTATAACACAGTTGAGAGACAATGTTCCCGAGCTGCCTCAGTTCATAACAGTGTGTAGGAAGTTGTTGGATAAAGAGGGCAAAGCTTATACTTGGACCAGAAGGCAGAATATAAAAAACTACGTGAAAACATGAATAATTCAGTGAAAATGACTGTAAACAGATGAGAGCTTGTTTAGAACAGCTGAAAGAGATTCTCCAAGTCAGTTCTTAGTGTAGAAAAGGTAGCTAAGATATGGGAAATCCTTAATTCGAGTTAAGATGACATGAAACACTGTATGAATCCTATGTTCTTTACTTAAAGGAGACTAGAGTGGTAAATGTGTGTTATACAAGGCAGAATACCATTGAAATAGAGAAAGAAACACGTTCGGCAGCTTTGGAAAGCCTTACACTTCACTGAAATGTAGTACTACACTCTATAACACAGTTGAGAGACAATGTTCCCGAGCTGCCTCAGTTCATAACAGTGTGTAGGAAGTTGTTTGATAAAGTGGGCAAAGCTTATACTTGGACCAGAAGGCAGAATATAGGAAACTACATGAAAACATGGATAATTCAGAGAAAATGACTGTAAACAGATGAGAACTTGTTTAGAACAGCTGAAAGAGATTCTCCAAGTCAGTTCTTAGTGTAGAAAAGGTATCTAAGATCCGGGAAATCCTTAATTCGAGTTAAGATGACATGAAACACTGTATGAATCCTATATTCTTTCCTTAAAGGAGACTAGAGTGGCAAATGTGTGTTATACAAGGCAGAATACCATTGAAATATAGAAAGAAACACGTTCGGCAGCTTTGGAAAGCCTTACACTTCACTGAAATGTAGTACTACACTCTATAACACAGTTGAGAGACAATGTTCCCGAGCTGCCTCAGTTCATAACAGTGTGTAGGAAGTTGTTGGATAAAGAGGGCAAAGCTTATACTTGGACCAGAAGGCAGAATATAAAAAACTACGTGAAAACATGAATAATTCAGTGAAAATGACTGTAAACAGATGAGAGCTTGTTTAGAACAGCTGAAAGAGATTCTCCAAGTCAGTTCTTAGTGTAGAAAAGGTAGCTAAGATATGGGAAATCCTTAATTCGAGTTAAGATGACATGAAACACTGTATGAATCCTATATTCTTTACTTAAAGGAGACTAGAGTGGTAAATGTGTGTTATACAAGGCAGAATACCATTGAAATAGAGAAAGAAACACGTTCGGCAGCTTTGGAAAGCCTTACACTTCACTGAAATGTAGTACTACACTCTATAACACAGTTGAGAGACAATGTTCCCGAGCTGCCTCAGTTCATAACAGTGTGTAGGAAGTTGTTTGATAAAGTGGGCAAAGCTTATACTTGGACCAGAAGGCAGAATATAGGAAACTACATGAAAACATGAATAATTCAGTGAAAATGACTGTAAACAGATGAGAGCTTGTTTAGAACAGCTGAAAGAGATTCTCCAAGTCAGTTCTTAGTGTAGAAAAGGTAGCTAAGATATGGGAAATCCTTAATTCGAGTTAAGATGACATGAAACACTGTATGAATCCTATATTCTTTACTTAAAGGAGACTAGAGTGGTAAATGTGTGTTATACAAGGCAGAATACCATTGAAATAGAGAAAGAAACACGTTCGGCAGCTTTGGAAAGCCTTACACTTCACTGAAATGTAGTACTACACTCTAAAACACAGTTGAGAGACAATGTTCCCAAGCTGCCTCAGTACATAACAGTGTGTAGGAAGTTGTTTGATAAAGTGGGCAAAGCTTATACTTGGACCAGAAGGCAGAATATAGGAAACTACATGAAAACATGGATAATTCAGAGAAAATGACTGTAAACAGATGAGAACTTGTTTAGAACAGCTGAAAGAGATTCTCCAAGTCAGTTCTTAGTGTAGAAAATGTAGCTAAGATCTGGGAAATCCTTAATTCGAGTTAAGATGACATGAAACACTGTATGAATCCAATATTCTTTCCTTAAAGGAGACTAGAGTGGTAAATGTGTGTTATAGAGGGCAGAATACCATTGAAATAGAGAAAGAAACACGTTCGGCAGCTTTGGAAAGCCTTACACTTCACTGAAATGTAGTACTACACTATATAACACAGTTGAGAGACAATGTTCGCGAGCTGCCTCAGTTCATAACAGTGTGTAGGAAGTTGTTTGATAAAGTGGGCAAAGCTTATACTTGGACCAGAAGGCAGAATATAGGAAACTACATGAAAACATGGATAATTCAGAGAAAATGACTGTAAACAAATGAGAACTTGTTTAGAACAGCTCAAAGACATTCTCCAAGTCAGTTCTTAGTGTAGAAAAGGTAGCTAAGATCCGGGAAATCCTTAATTCGAGTTACGATGACATGAAACACTGTATGAATGCTATATTCTTTCCTTAAAGGAGACTAGAGTGGTAAATTTGTGTTATACAAGGCAGAATACTATTGAAATAGAGAAAGAAACACGTTCGGCAGCTTTGGAAAGCCTTACACTTCACTGAAATGTAGTACTACACTCTATAACACAGTTGAGAGACAATGTTCCCGAGCTGCCTCAGTTCATAACAGTGTGTAGGAAGTTGTTTGATAAAGTGGGCAAAGCTTATACTTGAACCAGAAGGCAGAATATAGGAAACTACATGAAATCATGAATAATTCAGTGAAAAAGACTGTAAACAGATGAGAACTTGTTTAGAACAGCTCAAAGACATTCTCCAAGTCAGTTCTTAATGTAGAAAAGGTAGCTAAGATCCGGGAAATCCTTAATTCGAGTTAAGATGACATGAAACACTGTATGAATCCTATATTCTTTCCTTAAAGGAGACTAGAGTGGTAAATGTGTGTTATACAAGGCAGAATACCATTGAAATAGAGAAAGAAACACGTTCGTTTGCTTTGGAAAGCCTTACACTTCACTGAAATGTAGTACTACACCCTATAACACAGTTGAGAGACAATGTTCCCGAGCTGCCTCAGTTCATAACAGTGTGTAGGAAGTTGTTGGATAAAGAGGGCAAAGCTTATACTTGGAACAGAAGGCAGAATATAAAAAACTACGTGAAAACATGAATAATTCAGTGAAAATGACTGTAAACAGATGAGAGCTTGTTTAGAACAGCTGAAAGAAATTCTCCAAGTCAGTTCTTAGTGTAGAAAAGGTAGCTAAGATATGGGAAATCCTTAATTCGAGTTAAGATGACATGAAACACTATATGAATCCTATGTTCTTTACTTAAAGGAGACTAGAGTGGTTAATGTGTGTTATACAAGGCAGAATACCATTGAAATAGAGAAAGAAACACGTTCGGCAGCTTTGGAAAGCCTTACACTTCACTGAAATGTAGTACTACACTCTATAACACAGTTGAGAGACAATGTTCCCGAGCTGCCTCAGTTCATAACAGTGTGTAGGAAGTTGTTTGATAAAGTGGGCAAAGCTTATACTTGGACCAGAAGGCAGAATATAGGAAACTACATGAAAACATGAATAATTCAGTGAAAATGACTGTAAACAGATGAGAGCTTGTTTAGAACAGCTGAAAGAGATTCTCCAAGTCAGTTCTTAGTGTAGAAAAGGTAGCTAAGATATGGGAAATCCTTAATTCGAGTTAAGATGACATGAAACACTGTATGAATCCTATATTCTTTACTTAAAGGAGACTAGAGTGGTAAATGTGTGTTATACAAGGCAGAATACCATTGAAATAGAGAAAGAAACACGTTCGGCAGCTTTGGAAAGCCTTACACTTCACTGAAATGTAGTACTACACTCTAAAACACAGTTGAGAGACAATGTTCCCAAGCTGCCTCAGTACATAACAGTGTGTAGGAAGTTGTTTGATAAAGTGGGCAAAGCTTATACTTGGACCAGAAGGCAGAATATAGGAAACTACATGAAAACATGGATAATTCAGAGAAAATGACTGTAAACAAATGAGAACTTGTTTAGAACAGCTCAAAGACATTCTCCAAGTCAGTTCTTAGTGTAGAAAAGGTAGCTAAGATCCGGGAAATCCTTATTTCGAGTTACGATGACATGAAACACTGTATGAATGCTATATTCTTTCCTTAAAGGAGACTAGAGTGGTAAATGTGTGTTATACAAGGCAGAATACCATTGAAATAGAGAAAGAAACACGTTCGGCAGCTTTGGAAAGCCTTACACTTCACTGAAATGTAGTACTACACTCTATAACACAGTTGAGAGACAATGTTCCCTGGCTGCCTCAGTTCATAACAGTGTGTAGGAAGTTGTTTGATAAAGTGGGCAAAGATTATACTTGGACCAGAAGGCAGAATATAAAAAACTACGTGAAAACATGAATAATTCAGTGAAAATGACTGTAAACAGATGAGAACTTGTTTAGAACAGCTGAAAGAGATTCTCCAAGTCAGTTCTTAGTGTGGAAAATGTTGCTAAGATCAGGGAAATCCTTAATTTGAGTTAAGATGCCATGAAACACTGTATAAATCCAATATTTTTTCCTTAAAGGAGACTAGAGTGGTAAATGTGTGTTATACAAGGCAGAATACCATTGAAATAGAGAAAGAAACACGTTCGGCAGCTTTGGAAAGCCTGACACTTCCCTGAAATGTAGTACTACACTCTATAACACAGTTGAGAGACAATGTTCCCGAGCTGCCTCAGTTCATAACAGTGTGTAGGAAGTTGTTTGATAAAGTGGGCAAAGCTTATACTTGGACCAGATTGCAGAATATAAAAAACTACGTGAAAACATGAATAATTCAGTGAAAATGACTGTAAACAGATGAGAGCTTGTTTAGAACAGCTGAAAGAGATTCTCCAAGTCAGTTCTTAGTGTAGAAAAGGTAGCTAAGATATGGGAAATCCTTAATTCGAGTTAAGATGACATGAAACACTGTATGAATCCTATATTCTTTACTTAAAGGAGACTAGAGTGGTAAATGTGTGTTATACAAGGCAGAATACCATTGAAATAGAGAAAGAAACACGTTCGGCAGCTTTGGAAAGCCTGACACTTCCCTGAAATGTAGTACTACACTCTATAACACAGTTGAGAGACAATGTTCCCGAGCTGCCTCAGTTCATAACAGTGTGTAGGAAGTTGTTTGATAAAGTGGGCAAAGCTTATACTTGGACCAGAAGGCAGAATATAGGAAACTACATGAAATCATGAATAATTCAGTGAAAAAGACTGTAAACAGATGAGAGCTTGTTTAGAACAGCTGAAAGAGATTCTCCAAGTCAGTTCTTAGTGTAGAAAAGGTAGCTAAGATCTGGGAAATCCTTAATTCGAGTTAAGATGACATGAAACACTGTATGAATCCTATATTCTTTACTTAAAGGAGACTAGAGTGGTAAATGTTTGTTATACAAGGCAGAATACCATTGAAATAGAGAAACAAACACGTTCGGCAGCTTTGGAAAGCCTTACACTTCACTGAAATGTAGTACTACACTCTATAACACAGTTGAGAGACAATGTTCCCGAGCTGCCTAAGTTCATAACAGTGTGTAGGAAGTTGTTTGATAAAGTGGGCAAAGCTTATACTTGGACCAGAAGGCAGAATATAGGAAACTACATGAAAACATGAATAATTCAGTGAAAATTACTGTAAACAGATGAGAACTTGTTTAGAACACCTGAAAGAGATTCTCCAAGTCAGTTCTTAGTGTAGAAAATGTTGCTAAGATCAGGGAAATCCTTAATTCGAGTTAAGATGACATGAAACACTGTATAAATCCAATATTTTTTCCTTAAAGGAGACTAGAGTGGTAAATGTGTGTTATACAGGGCAGAATAGCATTGAAATAGAGAAAGAAACACGTTCGTCAGCTTTGGAAAGCCTGACACTTCCCTGAAATGTAGTACTACACTCTATAACACAGTTGAGAGACAATGTTCCCGAGCTGCCTCAGTTCATAACAGTGTGTAGGAAGTTGTTTGATAAAGTGGGCAAAGCTTATACTTGGACCAGAAGGCAGAATATAGGAAACTACATGAAATCATGAATAATTAAGTGAAAAAGACTGTAAACAGATGAGAGCTTGTTTAGAACAGCTGAAAGAGATTCTCCAAGTCAGTTCTTAGTGTAGAAAACGTAGCTAAGATCTGGGAAATCCTTAATTCGAGTTAAGATGACATGAAACACTGTATGAATCCAATATTCTTTCCTTAAAGGAGACTAGAGTGGTAAATGTGTGTTATAGAGGGCAGAATACCATTGAAATAGAGAAAGAAACACGTTCGGCAGCTTTGGAAAGCCTTACACTTCACTGAAATGTAGTACTACACTCTATAACACAGTTGAGAGACAATGTTCCCTGGCTGCCTCAGTTCATAACAGTGTGTAGGAAGTTGTTTGATAAAGTGGGCAAAGCTTATACTTGGACCAGAAGGCAGAATATAAAAAACTACGTGAAAACTTGAATAATTCAGTGAAAATGACTGTAAACAGATGAGAACTTGTTTAGAACAGCTGAAAGAGATTCTCCAAGTCAGTTCTTAGTGTGGAAAATGTTGCTAAGATCAGGGAAATCCTTAATTTGAGTTAAGATGCCATGAAACACTGTATAAATCCAATATTTTTTCCTTAAAGGAGACTAGAGTGGTAAATGTGTGTTATACAAGGCAGAATACCATTGAAATAGAGAAAGAAACACGTTCGGCAGCTTTGGAAAGCCTGACACTTCCCTGAAATGCAGTACTACACTCTATAACACAGTTGAGAGACAATGTTCCCGAGCTGCCTCAGTTCATAACAGTGTGTAGGAAGTTGTTTGATAAAGTGGGCAAAGCTTATACTTGGACCAGATTGCAGAATATAAAAAACTACGTGAAAACATGAATAATTCAGTGAAAATGACTGTAAACAGATGAGAGCTTGTTTAGAACAGCTGAAAGAGATTCTCCAAGTCAGTTCTTAGTGTAGAAAAGGTAGCTAAGATATGGGAAATCCTTAATTCGAGTTAAGATGACATGAAACACTGTATGAATCCTATATTCTTTACTTAAAGGAGACTAGAGTGGTAAATGTGTGTTATACAAGGCAGAATACCATTGAAATAGAGAAAGAAACACGTTCGGCAGCTTTGGAAAGCCTGACACTTCCCTGAAATGTAGTACTACACTCTATAACACAGTTGAGAGACAATGTTCCCGAGCTGCCTCAGTTCATAACAGTGTGTAGGAAGTTGTTTGATAAACTGGGCAAAGCTTATACTTGGACCAGAAGGCAGAATATAGGAAACTACATGAAATCATGAATAATTCAGTGAAAAAGACTGTAAACAGATGAGAGCTTGTTTAGAACAGCTGAAAGAGATTCTCCAAGTCAGTTCTTAGTGTAGAAAAGGTAGCTAAGATCTGGGAAATCCTTAATTCGAGTTAAGATGACATGAAACACTGTATGAATCCTATATTCTTTACTTAAAGGAGACTAGAGTGGTAAATGTGTGTTATACAAGGCAGAATACCATTGAAATAGAGAAAGAAACACGTTCGGCAGCTTTGGAAAGCCTTACACTTCACTGAAATGTAGTACTACACTCTATAACACAGTTGAGAGACAATGTTCCCGAGCTGCCTAAGTTCATAACAGTGTGTAGGAAGTTGTTTGATAAAGTGGGCAAAGCTTATACTTGGACCAGAAGGCAGAATATAGGAAACTACATGAAAACATGAATAATTCAGTGAAAATTACTGTAAACAGATGAGAACTTGTTTAGAACACCTGAAAGAGATTCTCCAAGTCAGTTCTTAGTGTAGAAAATGTTGCTAAGATCAGGGAAATCCTTAATTCGAGTTAAGATGACATGAAACACTGTATAAATCCAATATTTTTTCCTTAAAGGAGACTAGAGTGGTAAATGTGTGTTATACAGGGCAGAATAGCATTGAAATAGAGAAAGAAACACGTTCGTCAGCTTTGGAAAGCCTGACACTTCCCTGAAATGTAGTACTACACTCTATAACACAGTTGAGAGACAATGTTCCCGAGCTGCCTCAGTTCATAACAGTGTGTAGGAAGTTGTTTGATAAAGTGGGCAAAGCTTATACTTGGACCAGAAGGCAGAATATAGGAAACTACATGAAATCATGAATAATTAAGTGAAAAAGACTGTAAACAGATGAGAGCTTGTTTAGAACAGCTGAAAGAGATTCTCCAAGTCAGTTCTTAGTGTAGAAAACGTAGCTAAGATCTGGGAAATCCTTAATTTGAGTTAAGATGACATGAAACACTGTATGAATCCAATATTCTTTCCTTAAAGGAGACTAGAGTGGTAAATGTGTGTTATAGAGGGCAGAATACCATTGAAATAGAGAAAGAAACACGTTCGGCAGCTTTGGAAAGCCTTACACTTCACTGAAATGTAGTACTACACTATATAACACAGTTGAGAGACAATGTTCCCGAGCTGCCTCAGTTCATAACAGTGTGTAGGAAGTTGTTTGATAAAGTGGGCAAAGGTTATACTTGGACCAGAAGGCAGAATATAGGAAACTACATGAAAACATGGATAATTCAGATAAAATGACTGTAAAAAGATGAGAACTTGTTTAGAACAGCTCAAAGAGATTCTCCAAGTCAGTTCTTATTGTAGAAAAGGTAGCTAAGATACGTGAAATCCTTATTCGAGTTAAGATGACATGAAACACTGTATGAATCCTATATTCTTTACTTAAAGGAGACTAGTGGTAAATGTGTGTTATAGAGGGCAGAATACCATTGAAATAGAGAAAGAAACACGTTCGGCAGCTTTGGAAAGCCTTATACTTCACTGAAATGTAGTACTACACTCTATAACACAGTTGAGAGACAATGTTCCCGAGCTGCCTCAGTTCATAACAGTGTGTAGGAAGTTGTTTGATAAAGTGGGCAAAGGTTATACTTGGACCAGAAGGCAGAATATAGGAAACTACATGAAAACATGGATAATTCAGAGAAAATGACTGTAAACAGATGAGAACTTGTTTAGAACAGCTCAAAGACATTCTCCAAGTCAGTTCTTAGTGTAGAAAATGTAGCTAAGATCCGGGAAATCCTTAATTCGAGTTAAGATGACATGAAACACTGTATTAATCCTATATTCTTTCCTTAAAGGAGACTAGAGTGGTAAATGTGTGTTATACAAGGCAGAATACCATTGAAATAGAGAAAGAAACACGTTCGGCAGCTTTGGAAAGCCTTACACTTCACTGAAATGTAGTACTACACTCTATAACACAGTTGAGAGACAATGTTCCCAAGCTGCCTAAGTTCATAACAGTGTGTAGGAAGTTGTTTGATAAAGTGGGCAAAGCTTATACTTGGACCAGAAGGCAGAATATAGGAAACTACATGAAAACATGGATAATTCAGAGAAAATGACTGTAAACAGAGGAGAACTTGTTTAGAACAGCTGAAAGAGATTCTCCAAGTCAGTTCTTAGTGTAGAAAAGGTAGCTAAGATCCGGGAAATCCTTAATTCGAGTTAAGATGACATGAAACACTGTATGAATCCTATATTCTTTCCTTAAAGGAGACTAGAGTGGTAAATGTGTGTTATACAAGGCAGAATACCATTGAAATAGAGAAAGAAACACGTTCGGCAGCTTTGGAAAGCCTTACACTTCACTGAAATGTAGTACTACACTCTATAACACAGTTGAGAGACAATGTTCCCGAGCTGCCTCAGTTCATAACAGTGTGTAGGAAGTTGTTTGATAAAGTGGGCAAAGCTTATACTTGGACCAGAAGGCAGAATATAGGAAACTACATGAAAACATGAATAATTCAGTGAAAATGACTGTAAACAGATGAGAGCTTGTTTAGAACAGCTGAAAGAGATTCTCCAAGTCAGTTCTTAGTGTAGAAAAGGTAGCTAAGATATGGGAAATCCTTAATTCGAGTTAAGATGACATGAAACACTGTATGAATCCTATATTCTTTACTTAAAGGAGACTAGAGTGGTAAATGTGTGTTATACAAGGCAGAATACCATTGAAATAGAGAAAGAAACACGTTTGGCAGCTTTGGAAAGCCTTACACTTCACTGAAATATAGTACTACACACAATAACACAGTTGAGAGACAATGTTCCCGAGCTGCCTCAGTTCATAACAGTGTGTAGGAAGTTGTTTGGTAAAGTGGGCAAAGGTTATACTTGGACCAGAAGGCAGAATATAGGAAAATACATGAAAACATGGATAATTCAGAGAAAATGACTGTAAACAGATGAGAACTTGTTTAGAACAGCTGAAAGAGATTCTCCAAGTCAGTTCTTAGTGTAGAAAATGTAGCTAAGATCAGGGAAATCCTTAATTCGAGTTAAGATGACATGAAACACTGTATGAATCCAATATTCTTTCCTTAAAGGAGACTAGAGTGGTAAATGTGTGTTATAGAGGGCAGAATACCATTGAAATAGAGAAAGAAACACGTTCGGCAGCTTTGGAAAGCCTTACACTTCACTGAAATGTAGTACTACACTATATAACACAGTTGAGAGACAATGTTCCCGAGCTGCCTCAGTTCATAACAGTGTGTAGGAAGTTGTTTGATAAAGTGGGCAAAGGTTATACTTGGACCAGAAGGCAGAATATAGGAAACTACATGAAAACATGGATAATTCAGAGAAAATGACTGTAAACAGATGAGAACTTGTTTAGAACAGCTCAAAGACATTCTCCAAGTCAGTTCTTAGTGTAGAAAAGGTAGCTAAGATCCGGGAAATCCTTAATTCGAGTTACGATGACATGAAACACTGTATGAATCCTATATTCTTTCCTTAAAGGAGACTAGAGTGGTAAATGTGTGTTATACAAGGCAGAATACCATTGAAATAGAGAAAGAAACACGTTCGGCAGCTTTGGAAAGCCTTACACTTCACTGAAATATAGTACTACACACAATAACACAGTTGAGAGACAATGTTCCCGAGCTGCCTCAGTTCATAACAGTGTGTAGGAAGTTGTTTGATAAAGTAGGCAAAGCTTATACTTGGACCAGAAGGCAGAATATAGGAAACTACATGAAAACATGGATAATTCAGAGAAAATGACTGTAAACAGAGGAGAACTTGTTTAGAACAGCTGAAAGAGATTCTCCAAGTCAGTTCTTAGTGTAGAAAAGGTAGCTAAGATCCGGGAAATCCTTAATTCGAGTTAAGATGACATGAAACACTGTATGAATCCTATATTCTTTCCTTAAAGGAGACTAGAGTGGTAAATGTGTGTTATACAAGGCAGAATACCATTGAAATAGAGAAAGAAACACGTTCGGCAGTTTTGGAAAGCCTTGCACTTCACTGAAATGTAGTACTACACTCTATAACACAGTTGAGAGACAATGTTCCCGAGCTGCCTCAGTTCATAACAGTGTGTAGGAAGTTGTTTGATAAAGTGGGCAAAGCTTATACTTGGACCAGAAGGCAGAATATAGGAAACTACATGAAAACATGAATAATTCAGTGAAAATGACTGTAAACAGATGAGAGCTTGTTTAGAACAGCTGAAAGAGATTCTCCAAGTCAGTTCTTAGTGTAGAAAAGGTAGCTAAGATATGGGAAATCCTTAATTCGAGTTAAGATGACATGAAACACTGTATGAATCCTATATTCTTTACTTAAAGGAGACTAGAGTGGTAAATGTGTGTTATACAAGGCAGAATACCATTGAAATAGAGAAAGAAACACGTTTGGCAGCTTTGGAAAGCCTTACACTTCACTGAAATATAGTACTACACACAATAACACAGTTGAGAGACAATGTTCCCGAGCTGCCTCAGTTCATAACAGTGTGTAGGAAGTTGTTTGGTAAAGTGGGCAAAGGTTATACTTGGACCAGAAGGCAGAATATAGGAAAATACATGAAAACATGGATAATTCAGAGAAAATGACTGTAAACAGATGAGAACTTGTTTAGAACAGCTGAAAGAGATTCTCCAAGTCAGTTCTTAGTGTAGAAAATGTAGCTAAGATCAGGGAAATCCTTAATTCGAGTTAAGATGACATGAAACACTGTATGAATCCAATATTCTTTCCTTAAAGGAGACTAGAGTGGTAAATGTGTGTTATAGAGGGCAGAATACCATTGAAATAGAGAAAGAAACACGTTCGGCAGCTTTGGAAAGCCTTACACTTCACTGAAATGTAGTACTACACTATATAACACAGTTGAGAGACAATGTTCCCGAGCTGCCTCAGTTCATAACAGTGTGTAGGAAGTTGTTTGATAAAGTGGGCAAAGGTTATACTTGGACCAGAAGGCAGAATATAGGAAACTACATGAAAACATGGATAATTCAGAGAAAATGACTGTAAACAGATGAGAACTTGTTTAGAACAGCTCAAAGACATTCTCCAAGTCAGTTCTTAGTGTAGAAAAGGTAGCTAAGATCCGGGAAATCCTTAATTCGAGTTACGATGACATGAAACACTGTATGAATCCTATATTCTTTCCTTAAAGGAGACTAGAGTGGTAAATGTGTGTTATACAAGGCAGAATACCATTGAAATATAGAAAGAAACACGTTCGGCAGCTTTGGTAAGCCTTACACTTCACTGAAATGTAGTACTACACTCTATAACACAGTTGAGAGACAATGTTCCCGAGCTGCCTCAGTTCATAACAGTGTGTAGGAAGTTGTTTGATAAAGTGGGCAAAGCTTATACTTGGAACAGATGGCAGAATATAAAAAACTACGTGAAAACATGAATAATTCAGTGAAAATAACTGTAAACAGATGAGAGCTTGTATAGAACAGCTGAAAGAGATTCTCCAAGTCAATTCTTAGTGTAGAAAAGGTAGCTAAGATATGGGAAATCCTTAATTCGAGTTAAGATGACATGAAACACTGTATGAATCCTATATTCTTTACTTAAAGGAGACTAGAGTGGTAAATGTGTGTTATACAAGGCAGAATACCATTGAAATAGAGAAAGAAACACGTTCGGCAGCTTTGGAAAGCCTTACACTTCACTGAAATATAGTACTACACACAATAACACAGTTGAGAGACAATGTTCCCGAGCTGCCTCAGTTCATAACAGTGTGTAGGAAGTTGTTTGATAAAGTAGGCAAAGCTTATACTTGGACCAGAAGGCAGAATATAGGAAACTACATGAAAACATGGATAATTCAGAGAAAATGACTGTAAACAGATGAGAGCTTGTTTAGAACAGCTGAAAGAGATTCTCCAAGTCAGTTCTTAGTGTAGAAAATGTAGCTAAGATCAGGGAAATCCTTAATTCGAGTTAAGATGACATGAAACACTGTATAAATCCAATATTTTTTCCTTAAAGGAGACTAGAGTGGTAAATGTGTGTTATACAAGGCAGAATACCATTGAAATAGAGAAAGAAACACGTTCGGCAGCTTTGGAAAGCCTGACACTTCCCTGAAATGTAGTACTACACTCTATAACACAGTTGAGAGAAAATGTTCCCGAGCTGCCTCAGTTCATAACAATGTGTAGGAAGTTGTTTGATAAAGTGGGAAAAGCTTATACTTGGACCAGAAGGCAGAATATAGGAAACTACATGAAATCATGAATAATTCAGTGAAAAAGACTGTAAACAGATGAGAGCTTGTTTAGAACAGCTGAAAGAGATTCTCCGAGTCAGTTCTTAGTGTAGAAAAGGTAGCTAAGATCTGGGAAATCCTTAATTCGAGTTAAGATGACATGAAACACTGTATGAATCCTATATTCTTTACTTAAAGGAGACTAGAGTGGTAAATGTGTGTTATACAAGGCAGAATACCATTGAAATAGAGAAAGAAACACGTTCGGAAGCTTTGGAAAGCCTTACACTTCACTGAAATGTAGTACTACACTCTATAACACAGTTGAGAGACAATGTTCCCAAGCTGCCTCAGTTCATAACAGTGTGTAGGAAGTTGTTTGATAAAGTGGGCAAAGCTTACACTTGGACCAGAAGGCAGAATATAGGAAACTACATGAAAACATGGATAATTCAGAGAAAATGACTGTAAACAGAGGAGAACTTGTTTAGAACAGCTGAAAGAGATTCTCCAAGTCAGTTCTTAGTGTAGAAAAGGTAGCTAAGATCCGGGAAATCTTTAATTCGAGTTAAGATGACATGAATCACTGTATGAATCCTATATTCTTTCCTTAAAGGAGACTAGAGTGGTAAATGTGTGTTATACAAGGCAGAATACCATTGAAATAGAGAAAGAAACACGTTCGGCAGCTTTGGAAAGCCTTACACTTCACTGAAATGTAGTACTACACTCTATAACACAGTTGAGAGACAATGTTCCCGAGCTGCCTCAGTTCATAACAGTGTGTAGGAAGTTGTTTGATAAAGTGGGCAAAGCTTATACTTGGACCAGAAGGCAGAATATAGGAAACTACATGAAAACATTGATAATTCAGAGAAAATGACTGTAAACAGATGAGAACTTGTTTAGAACAGCTGAAAGAGATTCTCCAAGTCAGTTCTTAGTGTAGAAAATGTAGCTAAGATCAGGGAAATCCTTAATTCGAGTTAAGATGACATGAAACACTGTATGAATCCAATATTCTTTCCTTAAAGGAGACTAGAGTGGTAAATGTGTGTTATACAGGGCAGAATAGCATTGAAATAGAGAAAGAAACACGTTCGGAAGCTTTGGAAAGCCTTACACTTCCCTGAAATGTAGTACTACACTCTATAACACAGTTGAGAGACAATGTTCCCGAGCTGCCTCAGTTCATAACAGTGTGTAGGAAGTTGTTTGATAAAGTGGGCAAAGCTTATACTTGGACCAGAAGGCAGAATATAGGAAACTACATGAAATCATGAATAATTCAGTGAAAAAGACTGTAAACAGATGAGAGCTTGTTTAGAACAGCTGAAAGAGATTCTCCAAGTCAGTTCTTAGTGTAGAAAAGGTAGCTAAGATCTGGGAAATCCTTAATTCGAGTTAAGATGACATGAAACACTGTATGAATCCTATATTCTTTACTTAAAGGAGACTAGAGTGGTAAATGTGTGTTATACAAGGCAGAATACCATTGAAATAGAGAAAGAAACACGTTCGGCAGCTTTGGAAAGCCTTACACTTCACTGAAATGTAGTACTACACTCTATAACACAGTTGAGAGACAATGTTCCCAAGCTGCCTCAGTTCATAACAGTGTGTAGGAAGTTGTTTGATAAAGTGGGCAAAGCTTATACTTGGACCAGAAGGCAGAATATAGGAAACTACATGAAAACATGGATAATTCAGAGAAAATGACTGTAAACAGAGGAGAACTTGTTGAGAACAGCTCAAAGAGATTCTCCAAGTCAGTTCTTAGTGTAGAAAATGTAGCTAAGATCAGGGAAATCCTTAATTCGAGTTAAGATGACATGAAACACTGTATGAATCCAATATTCTTTCCTTAAAGGAGACTAGAGTGGTAAATGTGTGTTATAGAGGGCAGAATACCATTGAAATAGAGAAAGAAACACGTTCGGCAGCTTTGGAAAGCCTTACACTTCACTGAAATGTAGTACTACACTATATAACACAGTTGAGAGACAATGTTCCCGAGCTGCCTCAGTTCATAACAGTGTGTAGGAAGTTGTTTGATAAAGTGGGCAAAGGTTATACTTGGACCAGAAGGCAGAATATAGGAAACTACATGAAAACATGGATAATTCAGAGAAAATGACTGTAAACAGATGAGAACTTGTTTAGAACAGCTCAAAGACATTCTCCAAGTCAGTTCTTAGTGTAGAAAAGGTAGCTAAGATCCGGGAAATCCTTAATTCGAGTTACGATGACATGAAACACTGTATGAATCCTATATTCTTTCCTTAAAGGAGACTAGAGTGGTAAATGTGTGTTATACAAGGCAGAATACCATTGAAATATAGAAAGAAACGCGTTCGGCAGCTTTGGTAAGCCTTACACTTCACTGAAATGTAGTACTACACTCTATAACACAGTTGAGAAACAATGTTCCCGAGCTGCCTCAGTTCATAACAGTGTGTAGGAAGTTGTTTGATAAAGTGGGCAAAGCTTATACTTGGACCAGATGGCAGAATATAAAAAACTACGTGAAAACATGAATAATTCAGTGAAAATAACTGTAAACAGATGAGAGCTTGTATAGAACAGCTGAAAGAGATTCTCCAAGTCAATTCTTAGTGTAGAAAAGGTAGCTAAGATATGGGAAATCCTTAATTCGAGTTAAGATGACATGAAACACTGTATGAATCCTATATTCTTTACTTAAAGGAGACTAGAGTGGTAAATGTGTGTTATACAAGGCAGAATACCATTGAAATAGAGAAAGAAACACGTTCGGCAGCTTTGGAAAGCCTTACACTTCACTGAAATATAGTACTACACACAATAACACAGTTGAGAGACAATGTTCCCGAGCTGCCTCAGTTCATAACAGTGTGTAGGAAGTTGTTTGATAAAGTAGGCAAAGCTTATACTTGGACCAGAAGGCAGAATATAGGAAACTACATGAAAACATGGATAATTCAGAGAAAATGACTGTAAACAGATGAGAGCTTGTTTAGAACAGCTGAAAGAGATTCTCCAAGTCAGTTCTTAGTGTAGAAAATGTAGCTAAGATCAGGGAAATCCTTAATTCGAGTTAAGATGACATGAAACACTGTATAAATCCAATATTTTTTCCTTAAAGGAGACTAGAGTGGTAAATGTGTGTTATACAAGGCAGAATACCATTGAAATAGAGAAAGAAACACGTTCGGCAGCTTTGGAAAGCCTGACACTTCCCTGAAATGTAGTACTACACTCTATAACACAGTTGAGAGAAAATGTTCCCGAGCTGCCTCAGTTCATAACAATGTGTAGGAAGTTGTTTGATAAAGTGGGAAAAGCTTATACTTGGACCAGAAGGCAGAATATAGGAAACTACATGAAATCATGAATAATTCAGTGAAAAAGACTGTAAACAGATGAGAGCTTGTTTAGAACAGCTGAAAGAGATTCTCCGAGTCAGTTCTTAGTGTAGAAAAGGTAGCTAAGATCTGGGAAATCCTTAATTCGAGTTAAGATGACATGAAACACTGTATGAATCCTATATTCTTTACTTAAAGGAGACTAGAGTGGTAAATGTGTGTTATACAAGGCAGAATACCATTGAAATAGAGAAAGAAACACGTTCGGAAGCTTTGGAAAGCCTTACACTTCACTGAAATGTAGTACTACACTCTATAACACAGTTGAGAGACAATGTTCCCAAGCTGCCTCAGTTCATAACAGTGTGTAGGAAGTTGTTTGATAAAGTGGGCAAAGCTTACACTTGGACCAGAAGGCAGAATATAGGAAACTACATGAAAACATGGATAATTCAGAGAAAATGACTGTAAACAGAGGAGAACTTGTTTAGAACAGCTGAAAGAGATTCTCCAAGTCAGTTCTTAGTGTAGAAAAGGTAGCTAAGATCCGGGAAATCTTTAATTCGAGTTAAGATGACATGAATCACTGTATGAATCCTATATTCTTTCCTTAAAGGAGACTAGAGTGGTAAATGTGTGTTATACAAGGCAGAATACCATTGAAATAGAGAAAGAAACACGTTCGGCAGCTTTGGAAAGCCTTACACTTCACTGAAATGTAGTACTACACTCTATAACACAGTTGAGAGACAATGTTCCCGAGCTGCCTCAGTTCATAACAGTGTGTAGGAAGTTGTTTGATAAAGTGGGCAAAGCTTATACTTGGACCAGAAGGCAGAATATAGGAAACTACATGAAAACATTGATAATTCAGAGAAAATGACTGTAAACAGATGAGAACTTGTTTAGAACAGCTGAAAGAGATTCTCCAAGTCAGTTCTTAGTGTAGAAAATGTAGCTAAGATCAGGGAAATCCTTAATTCGAGTTAAGATGACATGAAACACTGTATGAATCCAATATTCTTTCCTTAAAGGAGACTAGAGTGGTAAATGTGTGTTATAGAGGGCAGAATACCATTGAAATAGAGAAAGAAACACGTTCGGAAGCTTTGGAAAGCCTTACACTTCCCTGAAATGTAGTACTACACTCTATAACACAGTTGAGAGACAATGTTCCCGAGCTGCCTCAGTTCATAACAGTGTGTAGGAAGTTGTTTGATAAAGTGGGCAAAGCTTATACTTGGACCAGAAGGCAGAATATAGGAAACTACATGAAATCATGAATAATTCAGTGAAAAAGACTGTAAACAGATGAGAGCTTGTTTAGAACAGCTGAAAGAGATTCTCCAAGTCAGTTCTTAGTGTAGAAAAGGTAGCTAAGATCTGGGAAATCCTTAATTCGAGTTAAGATGACATGAAACACTGTATGAATCCTATATTCTTTACTTAAAGGAGACTAGAGTGGTAAATGTGTGTTATACAAGGCAGAATACCATTGAAATAGAGAAAGAAACACGTTCGGCAGCTTTGGAAAGCCTTACACTTCACTGAAATGTAGTACTACACTCTATAACACAGTTGAGAGACAATGTTCCCGAGCTGCCTCAGTTCATAACAGTGTGTAGGAAGTTGTTTGATAAAGTGGGCAAAGCTTATACTTGGACCAGAAGGCAGAATATAGGAAACTACATGAAAACATGGATAATTCAGAGAAAATGACTGTAAACATATGAGAACTTGTTTAGAACAGCTGTAAGAGATTCTCCAAGTCAGTTCTTAGTGTAGAAAAGGTAGCTAATATCCGGGAAATCCTTAATTCGAGTTAAGATGACATGAAACACTGTATGAATCCTATATTCTTTCCTTAAAGGAGACTAGAGTGGTAAATGTGTGTTATACAAGGCAGAATACCATTGAAATAGAGAAAGAAACACGTTCGGCAGCTTTGGAAAGCCTTACACTTCACTGCAATGTAGTACTACACTCTATAACACAGTTGAGAGACAATGTTCCCGAGCTGCCTCAGTTCATAACAGTGTGTAGGAAGTTGTTTGATAAAGTGGGCAAAGCTTATACTTGGACCAGAAGGCAGAATATAGGAAACTACATGAAAACATGGATAATTCAGAGAAAATGACTGTAAACAGATGAGAACTTGTTTAGAACAGCTGTAAGAGATTCTCCAAGTCAGTTCTTAGTGTAGAAAATGTAGCTGAGATCAGGGAAATCCTTAATTCGAGTTAAGATGACATGAAACACTGTATAAATCCAATATTTTTTCCTTAAAGGAGACTAGAGTGGTAAATGTGTGTTATACAAGGCAGAATACCATTGAAATAGAGAAAGAAACACGTTCGGCAGCTTTGGAAAGCCTGACACTTCCCTGAAATGTAGTACTACACTCTATAACACAGTTGAGAGACAATGTTCCCGAGCTGCCTCAGTTCATAACAGTGTGTAGGAAGTTGTTTGATAAAGTGGGCAAAGCTTATACTTGGACCAGAAGGCAGAATATAGGAAACTACATGAAAACATGGATAATTCAGAGAAAATGACTGTAAACTGATGAGAACTTGTTTAGAACAGCTGAAAGAGATTCTGCAAGTCAGTTCTTAGTGTAGAAAAGGTAGCTAAGATCCTGGAAATCCTTAATTCAAGTTAAGATCACATGAAACACTGTATGAATCCTATATTCTTTACTTAAAGGAGACTAGAGTGGTAAATGTGTGTTATACAAGGGAGAATACCATTGAAATAGAGAAAGAAACACGTTCGGCAGCTTTGGAAAGCATTACACTTCACTGAAATGTAGTACTACACTTTATAACACAGTTGAGAGACAATGTTCCCGAGCTGCCTCAGTTCATAACAGTGTGTAGGAAGTTGCTTGATAAAGTGGGCCAAGCTTATACTTGGACCAGAAGGCAGAATAGAAGAAACTACATGAAAACATGGATAATTCAGAGAAAATGACTGTAAACAGAGGAGAACTTGTTGAGAACAGCTCAAAGAGATTCTCCAAGTCATTTCTTAGTGTAGAAAAGGTAGCTAAGATCCGGGAAATCCTTAATTCCAGTTAAGATGACATGAAACACTGTATTAATCCTATATTCTTTCCTTAAAGGAGACTAGAGTGGTAAATGTGTGTTATACAAGGCAGAATACCATTGAAATAGAGAAAGAAACACGTTCAGCAGCTTTGGAAAGCCTTACACTTCACTGAAATGTAGTACTACACTCTATAACACAGTTGAGAGACAATGTTCCCGAGCTGCCTCAGTTCATAACAGTGTGTAGGAAGTTGTTTGATAAAGTGGGCAAAGCTTATACTTGGACCAGAAGGCAGAATATAGGAAACTACATGAAAATATGAATAATTCAGTGAAAATGACTGTAAACAGATGAGAGCTTGTTTAGAACAGCTGAAAGACATTCTTCAAGTCAGTTCTTAGTGTAGAAAAGGTAGCTAAGATATGGGAAATCCTTAATTCGAGTTAAGATGACATGAAACACTGTATGAATCCTATATTCTTTACTTAAAGGAGACTAGAGTGGTAAATGTGTGTTATACAAGGGAGAATACCATTGAAATAGAGAAAGAAACACGTTCGGCAGCTTTGGAAAGCCTTACACTTCACTGAAATATAGTACTACACACAATAACACAGTTGAGAGACAATGTTCCCGAGCTGCCTCAGTTCATAACAGTGTGTAGGAAGTTGTTTGATAAAGTGGGCAAAGGTTATACTTGGACTAGAAGGCAGAATATAGGAAACTACATGAAAACATGGATAATTCAGAGAAAATGACTGTTAACAAATGAGAACTTGTTTAGAACAGCTGAAAGAGATTCTCCAAGTCAGTTCTTAGTATAGAAAAGGTAGCTAAGATCTGGGAAATCCTTAATTCGAGTTACGATGACATGAAACACTGTATGAATCCTATATTCTTTACTTAAAGGAGAGTAGAGTGGTAAATGTGTGTTATACAAGGCAGAATACCATTTAAATAGAGAAAGAAACACTTTCGGCAGCTTTGGAAAGCCTGACACTTCCCTGAAATGTAGTACTACACTCTATAACACAGTTGAGAGACAATGTTCCCGAGCTGCCTCAGTTCATAACAGTGTGTAGGAAGTTGTTTGATAAAGTGGGCAAAGCTTATACTTGGACCAGAAGGCAGAATATAGGAAACTACATGAAAACATGGATAATTCAGAGAAAATGACTGTAAACAGATGAGAACTTGTTTAGAACAGCTCAAAGACATTCTCCAAGTCAGTTCTTAGTGTAGAAAAGGTAGCTAAGATCCGGGAAATACTTAATTCGAGTTAAGATTACATGAAACAGTGTATGAATCCTATATTCTTTACTTAAAGGAGACTAGAGTGGTAAATGTGTGTTATACAAGGCAGAATACCATTGAAATAGAGAAAGAAACACGTTCGGCAGCTTTGGAAAGCCTTACACTTCACTGAAATGTAGTACTACACTCTATAACACAGTTGAGAGACAATGTTCCCAAGCTGCCTCAGTTCATAACAGTGTGTAGGAAGTTGTTTGATAAAGTGGGCAAAGCTTATACTTGGACCAGAAGGCAGAATATAGGAAACTACATGAAAACATGGATAATTCAGAGAAAATGACTGTAAACAGATGAGAACTTGTTTAGAACAGCTCAAAGACATTCTCCAAGTCAGTTCTTAGTGTAGAAAAGGTAGCTAAGATCCGGGAAATCCCTAATTCGAGTTAAGATGACATGAAACACTGTATGAATCCTATATTCTTTCCTTAAAGGAGACTAGAGTGGTAAATGTGTGTTATACAAGGCAGAATACCATTGAAATATAGAAAGAAACACGTTCGGCCGCTTTGGAAAGCCTGACACTTCCCTGAAATGTAGTACTACACTCTATAACACAGTTGAGAGACAATGTTCCCGAGCTGCCTCAGTTCATAACAGTGTGTAGGAAGTTGTTTGATAAAGTGGGCAAAGCTTATACTTGGACCAGAAGGCAGAATATAGGAAACTACATGAAAACATGGATAATTCAGAGAAAATGACTGTAAACAGAGGAGAACTTGTTGAGAACAGCTCAAAGAGATTCTCCAAGTCATTTCTTAGTGTAGAAAAGGTAGCTAAGATCCGGGAAATCCTTAATTCGAGTTAAGATGACATGAAACACTGTATGAATCCTATATTCTTTTCTTAAAGGAGACTAGAGTGGTAAATGTGTGTTATACAAGGCAGAATACCATTGAAATAGAGAAAGAAACACGTTCAGCAGCTTTGGAAAGCCTTATACTTCACTGAAATGTAGTACTACACTCTATAACACAGTTGAGAGACAATGTTCCTGAGCTGCCTCAGTTCATAACAGTGTGTAGCAAGTTGTTTGATAAAGTGGGCAAAGCTTATACTTGGACCAGAAGGCAGAATATAGGAAACTACATGAAAACATGAATAATTCAGTGAAAATGACTGTAAACAGATGAGAGCTTGTTTAGAACAGCTGAAAGACATTCTCCAAGTCAGTTCTTAGTGTAGAAAAGGTAGCTAAGATATGGGAAATCCTTAATTCGAGTTAAGATGACATGAAACACTGTATGAATCCTATATTCTTTACTTAAAGGAGACTAGAGTGGTAAATGTGTGTTATACAAGGGAGAATACCATTGAAATAGAGAAAGAAACACGTTCGGCAGCTTTGGAAAGCCTTACACTTCACTGAAATGTAGTACTACACACAATAACACAGTTGAGAGACAATGTTCCCGAGCTGCCTCAGTTCATAACAGTGTGTAGGAAGTTGTTTGATAAAGTGGGCAAAGCTTATACTTGGACCAGAAGGCAGAATATAGGAAACTACATGAAAACATGGATAATTCAGAGAAAATGACTGTAAACAGATGAGAACTTGTTTAGAACAGCTCAAAGACATTCTCCAAGTCAGTTCTTAGTGTAGAAAAGGTAGCTAAGATCCGGGAAATCCCTAATTCGAGTTAAGATGACATGAAACACTGTATGAATCCTATATTCTTTCCTTAAAGGAGACTAGAGTGGTAAATGTGTGTTATACAAGGCAGAATACCATTGAAATATAGAAAGAAACACGTTCGGCAGCTTTGGAAAGCCTTACACTTCACTGAAATGTAGTACTACACTCTATAACACAGTTGAGAGACAATGTTCCCGAGCTGCCTCAGTTCATAACAGTGTGTAGGAAGTTGTTTGATAAAGTGGGCAAAGCATATACTTGGACCAGAAGGCAGAATATAGGAAACTACATGAAAACATGAATAATTCAGTGAAAATGACTGTAAACAGATGAGAGCTTGTTTAGAACAGCTGAAAGACATTCTCCAAGTCAGTTCTTAGTGTAGAAAAGGTAGCTAAGATATGGGAAATACTTAATTCGAGTTAAGATGACATGAAACACTGTATGAATCCTATATTCTTTACTTAAAGGAGACTAGAGTGGTAAATGTGTGTTATACAAGGCAGAATACCATTGAAATAGAGAAAGAAACACGTTCGGCAGCTTTGGAAAGCCTTACACTTCACTGAAATATAGTACTACACACAATAACACAGTTGAGAGACAATGTTCCCGAGCTGCCTCAGTTCATAACAGTGTGTAGGAAGTTGTTTGATAAAGTGGGCAAAGGTTATACTTGGACTAGAAGGCAGAATATAGGAAACTACATGAAAACATGGATAATTCAGAGAAAATGACTGTAAACAAATGAGAACTTGTTTAGAACAGCTCAAAGAGATTCTCCAAGTCAGTTCTTAGTGTAGAAAAGGTAGCTAAGATCTGGGAAATCCTTAATTCGAGTTACGATGACATGAAACACTGTATGAATCCTATATTCTTTACTTAAAGGAGACTAGAGTGGTAAATGTGTGTTATACAAGGCAGAATACCATTTAAATAGAGAAAGAAACACGTTCGTCCGCTTTGGAAAGCCTGACACTTCCCTGAAATGTAGTACTACATTCTATAACACAGTTGAGAGACAATGTTCCCGAGCTGCCTCAGTTCATAACAGTGTGTAGGAAGTTGTTTGATAAAGTGGGCAAAGCTTATACTTGGACCAGAAGGCAGAATATAGGAAACTACATGAAAACATGGATAATTCAGAGAAAATGACTGTAAACAGAGGAGAACTTGTTGAGAACAGCTCAAAGAGATTCTCCAAGTCATTTCTTACTGTAGAAAAGGTAGCTAAGATCCGGGAAATCCTTAATTCGAGTTAAGATGACATGAAACACTGTATGAATCCTATATTCTTTTCTTAAAGGAGACTAGAGTGGTAAATGTGTGTTATACATGGCAGAATACCATTGAAATAGAGAAAGAAACACGTTCAGCAGCTTTGGAAAGCCTTACACTTCACTGAAATGTAGTACTACACTCTATAACACAGTAGAGAGACAATGTTCCTGAGCTGCCTCAGTTCATAACAGTGTGTAGCAAGTTGTTTGATAAAGTGGGCAAAGCTTATACTTGGACCAGAAGGTAGAATATAGGAAACTACATGAAAACATGAATAATTCAGTGAAAATGACTGTAAACAGATGTGAGCTTGTTTAGAACAGCTGAAAGACATTCTCCAAGTCAGTTCTTAGTGTAGAAAAGGTAGCTAAGATATGGGAAATCCTTAATTCGAGTTAAGATGACATGAAACACTGTATGAATCCTATATTCTTTACTTAAAGGAGACTAGAGTGGTAAATGTGTGTTATACAAGGGAGAATACCATTGAAATAGAGAAAGAAACAAGTTCGGCAGCTTTGGAAAGCCTTACACTTCACTGAAATATAGTACTACACACAATAACACAGTTGAGAGACAATGTTCCCGAGCTGCCTCAGTTCATAACAGTGTGTAGGAAGTTGTTTGATAAAGTGGGCAAAGGTTATACTTGTACTAGAAGGCAGAATATAGGAAACTACATGAAAACATGGATAATTCAGAGAAAATGACTGTAAACAAATGAGAACTTGTTTAGAACAGCTGAAAGGGATTCTCCAAGTCAGTTCTTAGTGTAGAAAAGGTAGCTAAGATCTGGGAAATCCTTAATTCGAGTTAAGATTACATGAAACAGTGTATGAATCCTATATTCTTTACTTAAAGGAGACTAGAGTGGTAAATGTGTGTTATACAAGGCAGAATACCATTGAAATAGAGAAAGAAACACGTTCGGCAGCTTTGGAAAGCCTGACACTTCCCTGAAATGTAGTACTACACTCTATAACACAGTTGAGAGACAATGTTCCCGAGCTGCCTCAGTTCATAACAGTGTGTAGGAAGTTGTTTGATAAAGTGGGCAAAGCTTATACTTGGACCAGAAGGCAGAATATAGGAAACTACATGAAAACATGGATAATTCAGTGAAAATGACTGTAAACAGATGAGAGCTTGTTTAGAACAGCTGAAAGACATTCTCCAAGTCAGTTCTTAGTGTAGAAAAGGTAGCTAAGATATGGGAAATCCTTAATTCGAGTTAAGATGACATGAAACACTGTATGAATCCTATATTCTTTACTTAAAGGAGACTAGAGTGGTAAATGTGTGTTATACAAGGCAGAATACCATTGAAATAGAGAAAGAAACACGTTCGGCAGCTTTGGAAAGCCTTACACTTCACTGAAATATAGTACTACACACAATAACACAGTTGAGAGACAATGTTCCCGAGCTGCCTCAGTTCATAACAGTGTGTAGGAAGTTGTTTGATAAAGTGGGCAAAGGTTATACTTGTACTAGAAGGCAGAATATAGGAAACTACATGAAAACATGGATAATTCAGAGAAAATGACTGTAAACAAATGAGAACTTGTTTAGAACAGCTGAAAGGGATTCTCCAAGTCAGTTCTTAGTGTAGAAAAGGTAGCTAAGATCTGGGAAATCCTTAATTCGAGTTACGATGACATGAAACACTGTATGAATCCTATATTCTTTACTTAAAGGAGACTAGAGTGGTAAATGTGATTTATACAAGGCAGAATACCATTTAAATAGAGAAAGAAACACGTTCGGCAGCTTTGGAAAGCCTGACACTTCCCTGAAATGTAGTACTACACTCTATAACACAGTTGAGAGACAATGTTCCCGAGCTGCCTCAGTTCATAACAGTGTGTAGGAAGTTGTTTGATAAAGTGGGCAAAGCTTATACTTGGACCAGAAGGCAGAATATAGGAAACTACATGAAAACATGGATAATTCAGAGAAAATGACTGTAAACAGATGAGAACTTGTTTAGAACAGCTCAAAGACATTCTCCAAGTCAGTTCTTAGTGTAGAAAAGGTAGCTAAGATCCGGGAAATCCTTAATTCGAGTTAAGATTACATGAAACAGTGTATGAATCCTATATTCTTTACTTAAAGGAGACTAGAGTGGTAAATGTGTGTTATACAAGGCAGAATACCATTGAAATAGAGAAAGAAACACGTTCGGCAGCTTTGGAAAGCCTTACACTTCACTGAAATGTAGTACTACACTCTATAACACAGTTGAGAGACAATGTTCCCGAGCTGCCTCAGTTCATAACTGTGTGTAGGAAGTTGTTTGATAAAGTGGGCAAAGCTTATACTTGGACCAGAAGGCAGAATATAGGAAACTACATAAAAACATGGATAATTCAGAGAAAATGACTGTAAACAGATGAGAACTTGTTTAGAACAGCTCAAAGACATTCTCCAAGTCCGTTCTTAGTGTAGAAAAGGTAGCTAAGATCCGGGAAATCCCTAATTCCAGTTAAGATGACATGAAACACTGTATGAATCCTATATTCTTTCCTTAAAGGAGACTAGAGTGGTAAATGTGTGTTATACAAGGCAGAATACCATTGAAATATAGAAAGAAACACGTTCGGCAGCTTTGGAAAGCCTTACACTTCACTGAAATGTAGTACTACACTCTATAACACAGTTGAGAGACAATGTTCCCGAGCTGCCTCAGTTCATAACAGTGTGTAGGAAGTTGTTTGATAAAGTGGGCAAAGCTTACACTTGGACCAGAAGGCAGAATATAGGAAACTACATGAAAACATGGATAATTCAGAGAAAATGACTGTAAACAGATGAGAACTTGTTTAGAACAGCTGAAAGACATTCTCCAAGTCAGTTCTTAGTGTAGAAAAGGTAGCTAAGATATGGGAAATCCTTAATTCGAGTTAAGATGACATGAAACACTGTATGAATCCTATATTCTTTACTTAAAGGAGACTAGAGTGGTAAATGTGTGTTATACAACGCAGAATACCATTGAAATATAGAAAGAAACACGTTCGGCAGCTTTGGAAAGCCTGACACTTCCCTGAAATATAGTACTACACTCTATAACACAGTTGAGAGACAATGTTCCCGAGCTGCCTCAGTTCATAACAGTGTGTAGGAAGTTGTTTGATAAAGTGGGCAAAGCTTATACTTGGACCAGAAGGCAGAATATAGGAAACTACATGAAAACATGGATAATTCAGAGAAAATGACTGTAAACAGATGAGAACTTGTTTAGAACAGCTCAAAGACATTCTCCAAGTCCGTTCTTAGTGTAGAAAAGGTAGCTAAGATCCGGGAAATCCCTAATTCCAGTTAAGATGACATGAAACACTGTATGAATCCTATATTCTTTCCTTAAAGGAGACTAGAGTGGTAAATGTGTGTTACACAAGGCAGAATACCATTGAAATATAGAAAGAAACACGTTCGGCAGCTTTGGAAAGCCTTACACTTCACTGAAATGTAGTACTACACTCTATAACACAGTTGAGAGACAATGTTCCCGAGCTGCCTCAGTTCATAACAGTGTGTAGGAAGTTGTTTGATAAAGTGGGCAAAGCTTACACTTGGACCAGAAGGCAGAATATAGGAAACTACATGAAAACATGAATAATTCAGTGAAAAAGACTGTAAACAGATGAGAGCTTGTTTAGAACAGCTGAAAGACATTCTCCAAGTCAGTTCTTAGTGTAGAAAAGGTAGCTAAGATATGGGAAATCCTTAATTCGAGTTAAGATGACATGAAACACTGTATGAATCCTATATTCTTTACTTAAAGGAGACTAGAGTGGTAAATGTGTGTTATACAAGGCAGAATACCATTGAAATATAGAAAGAAACACGTTTGGCAGCTTTGGAAAGCCTGACACTTCCCTGAAATATAGTACTACACTCTATAACACAGTTGAGAGACAATGTTCCCGAGCTGCCTCAGTTCATAACAGTGTGTAGGAAGTTGTTTGATAAAGGGGGCAAAGCTTATACTTGGACCAGAAGGCAGAATATAGGAAACTACATGAAAACATGGATAATTCAGAGAAAATGACTGTAAACAGATGAGAACTTGTTTAGAACAGCTCAAAGACATTCTCCAAGTCAGTTCTTAGTGTAGAAAAGGTAGCTAAGATCCGGGAAATCCCTAATTCGAGTTAAGATGACATGAAACACTGTATGAATCCTATATTCTTTCCTTAAAGGAGACTAGAGTGGTAAATGTGTGTTATACAAGGCAGAACACCATTGAAATATAGAAAGAAACACGTTCGGCAGCTTTGGAAAGCCTTACACTTCACTGAAATGTAGTACTACACTCTATAACACAGTTGAGAGACAATGTTCCCGAGCTGCCTCAGTTCATAACAGTGTGTAGGAAGTTGTTTGATAAAGTGGGCAAAGCTTATACTTGGACCAGAAGGCAGAATATAGGAAACTACATGAAAACATGGATAATTCAGAGAAAATGACTGTAAACAGATGAGAACTTGTTTAGAACAGCTGAAAGAGATTCTCCAAGTCAGTTCTTAGTGTAGAAAAGGTAGCTAAGATCCGGGAAATCCTTAATTCGAGTTAAGATGACATGAAACACTGTATGAATCCTATATTCTTTACTTAAAGGAGACTAGAGTGGTAACTGTGTGATATACAAGGCAGAATACCATTGAAATAGAGAAAGAAACATGTTCGGCAGCTTTGGAAAGCTTTTCACTTCACGGAAATGTAGTACTACACTCTATAACACAGTTGAAAGACAATGTTCCCAAGCTGCCTCAGTTCATAACAGTGTGTAGGAAGTTGTTTGATAAAGTGGGCAAAGCTTATACTTGGACCAGAAGTCAGAATATAGGAAACTACATGAAAACATGGATAATTCAGAGAAAATGACTGTAAACAGATGAGAACTTGTTTAGAACAGCTGAAAGAGATTCTCCAAGTCAGTTCTTAGTGTAGAAAAGGTAGCTAAGATCCGGGAAATCCTTAATTCGAGTTAAGATGACATGAAACACTGTATGAATCCTATATTCTTTACTTAAAGGAGACTAGAGTGGTAAATGTGTGTTATACAAGGCAGAATACCATTGAAATAGAGAAAGAAACACGTTCGGCAGCTTTGGAAAGCCTGACACTTCCCTGAAATGTAGTACTACACTCTATAACACAGTTGAGAGACAATGTTCCCGAGCTGCCTCAGTTCATAACAGTGTGTAGGAAGTTGTTTGATAAAGTGGGCAAAGCTTATACTTGTACCAGAAGGCAGAATATAGGAAACTACATGAAAACATGGATAATTCAGAGAAAATGACTGTAAACAGATGAGAACTTGTTTAGAACAGCTCAAAGACATTCTACAAGACAGTTCTTAGTGTAGAAAAGGTAGCTAAGATCCGGGAAATCCCTAATTCGAGTTAAGATGACATGAAACACTGTATGAATCCTATATTCTTTCCTTAAAGGAGACTAGAGTGGTAAATGTGTGTTATACAAGGCAGAATACCATTGAAATATAAAAAGAAACACGTTCGGCAGCTTTGGAAAGCCTTACACTTCACTGAAATGTAGTACTACACTCTATAACACAGTTGAGAGAGAATGTTCCCAAGCTGCCTCAGTTCATAACAGTGTGTAGGAAGTTGTTTGATAAAGTGGGCAAAGCTTATACTTGGACCAGAAGGCAGAATATAGGAAACTACATGAAAACATGAATAATTCCGTGAAAATGACTGTAAACAGATGAGAGCTTGTTTAGAACAGCTGAAAGAGATTCTCCAAGTCAGTTCTTAGTGTAGAAAATGTAGCTAAGATATGGGAAATCCTTAATTCGAGTTAAGATGACATGAAACACTGTATGAATCCTATATTCTTTACTTAAAGGAGACTAGAGTGGTAAATGTGTGTTATACAAGGCAGAATACCATTGAAATAGAGAAAGAAACACGTTTGGCAGCTTTGGAAAGCCTGACACTTCCCTGAAATATAGTACTACACTCTATAACACAGTTGAGAGACAATGTTCCCGAGCTGCCTCAGTTCATAACAGTGTGTAGGAAGTTGTTTGATAAAGGGGGCAAAGCTTATACTTGGACCAGAAGGCAGAATATAGGAAACTACATGAAAACATGGATAATTCAGAGAAAATGACTCTAAACAGATGAGAACTTGTTTAGAACAGCTCAAAGACATTCTCCAAGTCAGTTCTTAGTGTAGAAAAGGTAGCTAAGATCCGGGAAATCCCTAATTCGAGTTAAGATGACATGAAACACTGTATGAATCCTATATTCTTTCCTTAAAGGAGACTAGAGTGGTAAATGTGTGTTATACAAGGCAGAACACCATTGAAATATAGAAAGAAACACGTTCGGCAGCTTTGGAAAGCCTTACACTTCACTGAAATGTAGTACTACACTCTATAACACAGTTGAGAGACAATGTTCCCGAGCTGCCTCAGTTCATAACAGTGTGTAGGAAGTTGTTTGATAAAGTGGGCAAAGCTTATACTTGGACCAGAAGGCAGAATATAGGAAACTACATGAAAACATGGATAATTCAGAGAAAATGACTGTAAACAGATGAGAACTTGTTTAGAACAGCTGAAAGAAATTCTCCAAGTCAGTTCTTAGTGTAGAAAAGGTAGCTAAGATCCGGGAAATCCTTAATTCGAGTTAAGATGACATGAAACACTGTATGAATCCTATATTCTTTACTTAAAGGAGACTAGAGTGGTAACTGTGTGATATACAAGGCAGAATACCATTGAAATAGAGAAAGAAACATGTTCGGCAGCTTTGGAAAGCTTTTCACTTCACGGAAATGTAGTACTACACTCTATAACACAGTTGAAAGACAATGTTCCCAAGCTGCCTCAGTTCATAACAGTGTGTAGGAAGTTGTTTGATAAAGTGGGCAAAGCTTATACTTGGACCAGAAGTCAGAATATAGGAAACTACATGAAAACATGGATAATTCAGAGAAAATGACTGTAAACAGATGAGAACTTGTTTAGAACAGCTGAAAGAGATTCTCCAAGTCAGTTCTTAGTGTAGAAAAGGTAGCTAAGATCCGGGAAATCCTTAATTCGAGTTAAGATGACATGAAACACTGTATGAATCCTATATTCTTTACTTAAAGGAGACTAGAGTGGTAAATGTGTGTTATACAAGGCAGAATACCATTGAAATAGAGAAAGAAACACGTTCGGCAGCTTTGGAAAGCCTGACACTTCCCTGAAATGTAGTACTACACTCTATAACACAGTTGAGAGACAATGTTCCCGAGCTGCCTCAGTTCATAACAGTGTGTAGGAAGTTGTTTGATAAAGTGGGCAAAGCTTATACTTGTACCAGAAGGCAGAATATAGGAAACTACATGAAAACATGGATAATTCAGAGAAAATGACTGTAAACAGATGAGAACTTGTTTAGAACAGCTCAAAGACATTCTACAAGACAGTTCTTAGTGTAGAAAAGGTAGCTAAGATCCGGGAAATCCTTAATTCGAGTTAAGATGACATGAAACACTGTATGAATCCTATATTCTTTACTTAAAGGAGACTAGAGTGGTAAATGTGTGTTATACAAGGCAGAATACCATTGAAATAGAGAAAGAAACACGTTCGGCAGCTTTGGAAAGCCTGACACTTCCCTGAAATGTAGTACTACACTCTATAACACAGTTGAGAGACAATGTTCCCGAGCTGCCTCAGTTCATAACAGTGTGTAGGAAGTTGTTTGATAAAGTGGGCAAAGCTTATACTTGGACCAGAAGGCAGAATATAGGAAACTACATGAAAACATGGATAATTCAGAGAAAATGACTGTAAACAGATGAGAACTTGTTTAGAACAGCTCAAAGACATTCTACAAGACAGTTCTTAGTGTAGAAAAGGTAGCTAAGATCCGGGAAATCCCTAATTCGAGTTAAGATGACATGAAACACTGTATGAATCCTATATTCTTTCCTTAAAGGAGACTAGAGTGGTAAATGTGTGTTATACAAGGCAGAATACCATTGAAATATAGAAAGAAACACGTTCGGCAGCATTGGAAAGCCTTACACTTCACTGAAATGTAGTACTACACTCTATAACACAGTTGAGAGACAATGTTCCCAAGCTGCCTCAGTTCATAACAGTGTGTAGGAAGTTGTTTGATAAAGTGGGCAAAGCTTATACTTGGACCAGAAGGCAGAATATAGGAAACTACATGAAAACATGAATAATTCAGTGAAAATGACTGTAAACAGATGAGAGCTTGTTTAGAACAGCTGAAAGAGATTCTCCAAGTCAGTTCTTATTGTAGAAAAGGTAGCTAAGATATGGGAAATCCTTAATTCGAGTTAAGATGACATGAAACACTGTATGAATCCTATATTCTTTACTTAAAGGAGACTAGAGTGGTAAATGTGTGTTATACAAGGCAGAATACCATTGAAATACAGAAAGAAACACGTTCGGCAGCTTTGGAAAGCCTTACACTTCACTGAAATATAGTACTACACACAATAACACAGTTGAGAGACAATGTTCCCGAGCTGCCTCAGTTCATAACAGTGTGTAGGAAGTTGTTTGATAAAGTGGGCAAAGGTTATACTTGGACTAGAAGGCAGAATATAGAAAACTACATGAAAACATGGATAATTCAGAGAAAATGACTGTAAACAGATGAGAACTTGTTTAGAACAGCTGAAAGAGATTCTCCAAGTCAGTTCTTAGTGTAGAAAAGGTAGCTAAGATCCGGGAAATCCTTAATTCGAGTTAAGATGACATGAAACACTGTATGAATCCTATATTTTTTACTTAAAGGAGACTAGAGTTGTAAATGTGTGTTATACAAGGCAGAATACCATTGAAATAGAGAAAGAAACACGTTCGGCAGGTTGGAAAGCCTGACACTTCACTGAAATGTAGTACTACACTCTATAACACAGTTGAGAGACAATGTTCCCGAGCTGCCTCAGTTCATAACAGTGTGTAGGAAGTTGTTTGATAAAGTAGGCAAAGCTTATACTTGGACCAGAAGGCAGAATATAGGAAACTACATGAAAACATGGATAATTCAGAGAAAATGACTGTAAACAGATGAGAGCTTGTTTAGAACAGCTGAAATAGATTCTCCAAGTCAGTTCTTAGTGTAGAAAAGGTAGCTAAGATCTGGGAAATCCTTAATTCGAGTTAAGATGACATGAAACACTGTATGAATCCTATATTCTTTACTTAAAGGAGACTAGAGTGGTAAATGTGTGTTATACAAGGCAGAATACCATTGAAATAGAGAAAGAAACACGTTCGGCAGCTTTGGAAAGCCTGACACTTCCCTGAAATGTAGTACTACACTCTATAACACAGTTGAGAGACAATGTTCCGGAGCTGCCTCAGTTCATAACAGTGTGTAGGAAGTTGTTTGATAAAGTGGGCAAAGCTTATACTTGGACCAGAAGGCAGAATATAGGAAACTACATGAAATCATGAATAATTCAGTGAAAAAGACTGTAAACACATGAGAGCTTGTTTAGAACAGCTGAAAGAGATTCTCCAAGTCAGTTCTTAGTGTAGAAAATGTCGCTAAGATTAGGGAAATTCTTAATTCGAGTTAAGATGACATGAAACACTGTATGAATCCAATATTCTTTCCTTAAAGGAGACTAGAGTGGTAAATGTGTGTTATACAAGGCAGAATACCATTGAAATATAGAAAGAAACACGTTCGGCAGCTTTGGAAAGCCTTACACTTCACTGAAATGTAGTACTACACTCTATCACACAGTTGAGAGACAGTGTTCCCAAGCTGCCTCAGTTCATAACAGTGTGTAGGAAGTTGTTTGATAAAGTGGGCAAAGCTTATACTTGGACCAGAAGGCAGAATATAGGAAACTACATGAAAACATGGATAATTCAGAGAAAATGACTGTAAACAGATGAGAACTTGTTTAGAACAGCTCAAAGACATTCTCCAAGTCATTTCTTAGTGTAGAAAAGGTAGCTAAAATCCGGGAAATCCTTAATTCGAGTTAAGATGACATGAAACACTGTATGAATCCAATATTTTTTCCTTAAAGGAGACTAGAGTGGTAAATGTGTGTTATACAAGGCAGAATACCATTGAAATAGAGAAAGAAACACGTTCGGCAGCTTTGGAAAGCCTGACACTTCCCTGAAATGTAGTACTACACTCTATAACACAGTTGAGAGACAATGTTCCCGAGCTGCCTCAGTTCATAACAGTGTGTAGGAAGTTGTTTGATAAAGTGGGCAAAGCTTATACTTGGACCAGAAGGCAGAATATAGGAAACTACATGAAATCATGAATAATTCAGTGAAAAAGACTGTAAACAGATGAGAGCTTGTTTAGAACAGCTGAAAGAGATTCTCCAAGTCAGTTCTTAGTGTAGAAAATGTCGCTAAGATTAGGGAAATTCTTAATTCGAGTTAAGATGACATGAAACACTGTATGAATCCAATATTCTTTCCTTAAATGAGACTAGAGTGGTAAATGTGTGTTATACAAGGCAGAATACCATTGAAATATAGAAAGAAACACGTTCGGCAGCTTTGGAAAGCCTTACACTTCACTGAAATGTAGTACTACACTCTATAAAACAGTTGAGAGACAAGGTTCCCGAGCTGCCTCAGTTCATAACAGTGTGTAGGAAGTTGTTTGATAAAGTAGGCAAAGCTTATACTTGGACCAGAAGGCAGAATATAGGAAACTACATGAAAACATGGATAATTCAGAGAAAATGACTGTAAACAGATGAGAACTTGTTTAGAACAGCTGAAAGAGATTCTCCAAGTCAGTTCTTAGTGTAGAAAAGGTAGCTAAGATCCGGGAAATCCTTAATTCGAGTTAAGATTACATGAAACACTGTATGAATCCTATATTTTTTACTTAAAGGAGACTAGAGTTGTAAATGTGTGTTATACAAGGCAGAATACCATTGAAATAGAGAAAGAAACACGTTCGGCAGCTTTGGAAAGCCTTACACTTCACTGAAATGTTGTACTACACTCTATAACACAGTTGAGAGACAGTGTTCCCGAGCTGCCTCAGTTCATAACAGTGTGTAGGAAGTTGTTTGATAAAGTGGGCAAAGCTTATACTTGGACCAGAAGGCAGAATATAGGAAACTACATGAAAACATGGATAATTCAGAGAAAATGACTGTAAACAGATGAGAACTTGTTTAGAACAGCTCCAAGACATTCTCCAAGTCAGTTCTTAGTGTAGAAAAGGTAGCTAAGATCCGGGAAATCCTTAATTCGAGTTAAGATGACATGAAACAATGTATGAATCCAATATTTTTTCCTTAAAGGAGACTAGAGTGGTAAATGTGTGTTATACAAGGCAGAATACCATTGAAATAGAGAAAGAAACACGTTCGGCAGCTTTGGAAAGCCTGACACTTTCCTGAAATGTAGTACTACACTCTATAACACAGTTGAGAGACAATGTTCCGGAGCTGCCTCAGTTCATAACAGTGTGTAGGAAGTTGTTTGATAAAGTGGGCAAAGCTTATACTTGGACCAGAAGGCAGAATATAGGAAACTACATGAAAACATGAATAATTCAGTGAAAATTACTGTAAACAGATGAGAGCTTGTTTAGAACAGCTGAAAGAGATTCTCCAAGTCAGTTGTTAGTGTAGAAAAGGTAGCTAAGATCTGGGAAATCCTTAATTCGAGTTAAGATCACATGGAACACTGTATGAATCCTATATTCTTTACTTAAAGGAGACTAGAGTGGTAAATGTGTGTTATACAAGGCAGAATACCATTGAAATAGAGAAAGAAACACGTTCGGCAGCTTTGGAAAGCCTTACACTTCACTGAAATGTAGTACTACACTCTATAACACAGTTGAGAGACAATGTTCCCGAGCTGCCTTAGTACATAACAGTGTGTAGGAAGTTGTTTGATAAAGTGGGCAAAGCTTATACTTGGACCAGAAGGCAGAATATAGGAAACTACATGAAAACATGGATAATTCAGTGAAAATGACTGTAAACAGATGAGAGCTTGTTTAGAACAGCTGAAAGAGATTCTCCAAGTCAGTTCTTAGTGTAGAAAAGGTAGCTAAGATCTGGGAAATCCTTAATTCGAGTTAAGATGACATGCAACACTGTATGAATCCTATATTCTTTACTTAAAGGAGACTAGAGTGGTAAATGTGTGTTATACAAGGCAGAATACCATTGAAATAGAGAAAGAAACACGTTCGGCAGCTTTGGAAAGCCTTACACTTCACTGAAATATAGTACTACACACAATAACACAGTTGAGAGACAATGTTCCCGAGCTGCCTCAGTTCATAACAGTGTGTAGGAAGTTGTTTGATAAAGTGGGCAAAGCTTATACTTGGACCAGAAGGCAGAATATAGGAAACTACATGAAATCATGAATAATTCAGTGAAAAAGACTGTAAACAGATGAGAGCTTGTTTAGAACAGCTGAAAGAGATTGTCCAAGTCAGTTCTTAGTGTAAAAAAGGTAGCTAAGATCTGGGAAATCCTTAATTCGAGTTAAGATGACATGAAACACTGTATGAATCCTATATTCTTTACTTAAAGGAGACTAGAGTGGTAAATGTGTGTTATACAAGGCAGAATACCATTGAAATAGAGAAACAAACACGTTCGGCAGCTTTGGAAAGCCTTACACTTCACTGAAATGTAGTACTACACTCTATAACACAGTTGAGAGACAATGTTCCCGAGCTGCCTCAGTTCATAACAGTGTGTAGGAAGTTGTTTGATAAAGTGGGCAAAGCTTATACTTGGACCAGAAGGCAGAATATAGGAAACTACATGAAAACATGGATAATTCAGAGAAAATGACTGTAAACAGAGGAGAACTTGTTTAGAACAGCTCAAAGACATTCTCCAAGTCAGTTCCTAGTGTAGAAAAGGTAGCTAAGATCCGGGAAATCCTTAATTCGAGTTAAGATGACATGAAACACTGTATGAATCCTATATTCTTTACGTAAAGGAGACTAGAGTGGTAAATGTGTGTTATACAAGGCAGGATACCATTGAAATAGAGAAAGAAACACGTTCGGCAGCTTTGGAAAGCCTTACACTTCACTGAAATGTAGTACTACCCTCTATAACACAGTTGAGAGACAATGTTCCCGAGCTGCCTCAGTTCATAACAGTGCGTAGGAAGTTGTTTGATAAAGTGGGCAAAGCTTATACTTGGACCAGAAGGCAGAATATAGGAAACTACATGAAAACATGAATAATTCAGTGAAAATGACTGTAAACAGATGAGAGCTTGTTTAGAACAGCTGAAAGAGATTCTCCAAGTCAGTTCTTAGTGTAGAAAAGGTAGCTAAGATCTGGGAAATCCTTAATTCGAGTTAAGATGACATGAAACACTGTATGAATCCTATATTCTTTTCTTAAAGGAGACTAGAGTGGTAAATGAGTGTTATACAAGGCAGAATACCATTGAAATAGAGAAAGAAACACGTTCGGCAGCTTTGGAAAGCCTTACACTTCACTGAAATATAGTACTACACACAATAACACAGTTGAGAGACAATGTTCCCGAGCTGCCTCAGTTCATAACAGTGTGTAGGAAGTTGTTTGATAAAGTGGGCAAAGCTTATACTTGGACCAGAAGGCAGAATATAGGAAACTACATGAAAACATGGATAATTCAGAGAAAATGACTGTAAACAGATGAGAACTTGTTTAGAACAGATTAAAGAGATTCTCCAAGTCAGTTCTTAGTGTAGAAAAGGTAGCTAAGATCCGGGAAATCCTTAATTCGAGTTAAGATGACATGAAACACTGTATGAATCCTATATTCTTTACTTAAAGGAGACTAGAGTGGTAAATGTGTGTTATACAAGGCAGAATACCATTGAAATAGAGAAAGAAACACGTTCGGCAGCTTTGGAAAGCCTTACACTTCACTGAAATGTAGTACTACACTCTATAACACAGTTGCTAGACAATGTTCCCGAGCTGCCTCAGTTCATAACAGTGTGTAGGAAGTTGTTTGATAAAGTGAGCAAAGCTTATACTTGGACCAGAAGGCAGAATATTGGAAACTACCTGAAAACATGGATAATTCAGAGAAAATGACTGTAAACAGATGAGAACTTGTTTAGAACAGCTCAAAGACATTCTCCAAGTCAGTTCTTAGTGTAGAAAAGGTAGCTAAGATATGGGAAATCCTTAATTCGAGTTAAGATGACATGAAACACTGTATGAATCCTATATTCTTTCCTTAAAGGAGACTAGAGTGGTAAATGTGTGTTATACAAGGCAGAATACCATTGAAATATAGAAAGAAACACGTTCGGCAGCTTTGGAAAGCCTTACACTTCACTGAAATGTAGTACTACACTCTATAACACAGTTGAGAGACAATGTTCCCGAGCTGCCTCAGTTCATAACAGTGTGTAGGAAGTTGTTTGATAAAGTGGGCAAAGCTTATACTTGGATCAGAAGGCAGAATATAGGAAACTACATGAAAACATGGATAATTCAGAGAAAATGACTGTAAACAGAGGAGAACTTGTTTAGAACAGCTCAAAGACATTCTCCAAGTCAGTTCTTAGTGTAGAAAAGGTAGCTAAGATATGGGAAATCCTTAATTCGAGTTAAGATGACATGAAACACTGTATGAATCCTATATTCTTTCCTTAAAGGAGACTAGAGTGGTAAATGTGTGTTATACAAGGCAGAATACCATTGAAATATAGAAAGAAACACGTTCGGCAGCTTTGGAAAGCCTTACACTTCACTGAAATGTAGTACTACACTCTATAACACAGTTGAGAGACAATGTTCCCGAGCTGCCTCAGTTCATAACAGTGTGTAGGAAGTTGTTTGATAAAGTGGGCAAAGCTTATACTTGGATCAGAAGGCAGAATATAGGAAACTACATGAAAACATGGATAATTCAGAGAAAATGACTGTAAACAGAGGAGAACTTGTTTAGAACAGCTGAAAGAGATTCTCCAAGTCAGTTCCTAGTGTAGAAAAGGTAGCTAAGATCCGTGATATCCTTAATTCGAGTTAAGATGACATGAAACACTGTATGAATCCTATATTTTTTACTTAAAGGAGACTAGAGTTGTGAATGTGTGTTATACAAGGCAGAATACCATTGAAATAGAGAAAGAAACACGTTCGGCAGCTTTGGAAAGCCTTACACTTCACTGAAATGTAGTACTACACTCTATAACACAGTTGAGAGACAGTGTTCCCAAGCTGCCTCGGTTCATAACAGTGTGTAGGAAGTTGTTTGATAAAGTGGGCAAAGCTTATACTTGGACCAGAAGGCAGAATATAGGAAACTACATGAAAACATGGATAATTCAGAGAAAATGACTGTAAACAGATGAGAACTTGTTTAGAACAGCTGAAACAGATTCTCCAAGTCAGTTCTTAGTGTAGAAAAGGTAGCTAAGATCCGGGAAATCCTTAATTCGAGTTAAGATGACATGAAACAATGTATGAATCCAATATTTTTTCCTTAAAGGAGACTAGAGTGGTAAATGTGTGTTATACAAGGCAGAATACCATTGAAATAGAGAAAGAAACACGTTCGGCAGCTTTGGAAAGCCTGACACTTTCCTGAAATGTAGTACTACACTCTATAACACAGTTGAGAGACAATGTTCCGGAGCTGCCTCAGTTCATAACAGTGTGTAGGAAGTTGTTTGATAAAGTGGGCAAAGCTTATACTTGGAACAGAAGGCAGAATATAGGAAACTACATGAAATCATGAATAATTCAGTGAAAAAGACTGTAAACAGATGAGAGCTTGTTTAGAACAGCTGAAAGAGATTCTCCAAGTCAGTTCTTAGTGTAGAAAAGGTAGCTAAGATCTGGGAAATCCTTAATTCGAGTTAAGATGACATGAAACACTGTATGAATCCTATATTCTTTACTTAAAGGAGACTAGAGTGGTAAATGTGTGTTATACAAGGCAGAATACCATTGAAATAGAGAAAGAAACACGTTCGGCAGCTTTGGAAAGCCTTACAACTCACTGAAATGTAGTACTACACTCTATAACACAGTTGAGAGACAATGTTCCCAAGCTGCCTCAGTTCATAACAGTGTGTAGGAAGTTGTTTGATAAAGTGGGCAAAGCTTATACTTGGACCAGAAGGCAGAATATAGGAAACTACATGAAAACATGGATAATTCAGTGAAAATGACTGTAAACAGATGAGAGCTTGTTTAGAACAGCTGGAAGAGATTCTCCAAGTCAGTTGTTAGTGTAGAAAAGGTAGCTAAGATCTGGGAAATCCTTAATTCGAGTTAAGATTACATGGAACACTGTATGAATCCTATATTCTTTACTTAAAGGAGACTAGAGTGGTAAATGTGTGTTATACAAGGCAGAATACCATTGAAATAGAGAAAGAAACACGTTCGGCAGCTTTGGAAAGCCTTACACTTCACTGAAATGTAGTACTACACTCTATAACACAGTTGAGAGACAATGTTCCCGAGGTGCCTCAGTTCATAACAGTGTGTAGGAAGTTGTTTGATAAAGTGGGCAAAGCTTATACTTGGATCAGAAGGCAGAATATAGGAAACTACATGAAAACATGGATAATTCAGAGAAAATGACTGTAAACAGAGGAGAACTTGTTTAGAACAGCTCAAAGACATTCTCCAAGTCAGTTCTTAGTGTAGAAAAGGTAGCTAAGATATGGGAAATCCTTAATTCGAGTTAAGATGACATGAAACACTGTATGAATCCTATATTCTTTCCTTAAAGGAGACTAGAGTGGTAAATGTGTGTTATACAAGGCAGAATACCATTGAAATATAGAAAGAAACACGTTCGGCAGCTTTGGAAAGCCTTACACTTCACTGAAAGGTAGTACTACACTCTATAACACAGTTGAGAGACAATGTTCCCGAGCTGCCTCAGTTCATAACAGTGTGTAGGAAGTTGTTTGATAAAGTGGGCAAAGCTTATACTTGGATCAGAAGGCAGAATATAGGAAACTACATGAAAACATGGATAATTCAGAGAAAATGACTGTAAACAGAGGAGAACTTGTTTAGAACAGCTGAAAGAGATTCTCCAAGTCAGTTCCTAGTGTAGAAAAGGTAGCTAAGATCCGTGATATCCTTAATTCGAGTTAAGATGACATGAAACACTGTATGAATCCTATATTTTTTACTTAAAGGAGACTAGAGTTGTAAATGTGTGTTATACAAGGCAGAATACCATTGAAATAGAGAAAGAAACACGTTCGGCAGCTTTGGAAAGCCTTACACTTCACTGAAATGTAGTACTACACTCTATAACACAGTTGAGAGACAGTGTTCCCAAGCTGCCTCAGTTCATAACAGTGTGTAGGAAGTTGTTTGATAAAGTGGGCAAAGCTTATACTTGGACCAGAAGGCAGAATATAGGAAACTACATGAAAACATGGATAATTCAGAGAAAATGACTGTAAACAGATGAGAACTTGTTTAGAACAGCTGAAACAGATTCTCCAAGTCAGTTCTTAGTGTAGAAAAGGTAGCTAAGATCCGGGAAATCCTTAATTCGAGTTAAGATGACATGAAACAATGTATGAATCCAATATTTTTTCCTTAAAGGAGACTAGAGTGGTAAATGTGTGTTATACAAGGCAGAATACCATTGAAATAGAGAAAGAAACACGTTCGGCAGCTTTGGAAAGCCTGACACTTTCCTGAAATGTAGTACTACACTCTATAACACAGTTGAGAGACAATGTTCCGGAGCTGCCTCAGTTCATAACAGTGTGTAGGAAGTTGTTTGATAAAGTGGGCAAAGCTTATACTTGGACCAGAAGGCAGAATATAGGAAACTACATGAAATCATGAATAATTCAGTGAAAAAGACTGTAAACAGATGAGAGCTTGTTTAGAACAGCTGAAAGAGATTCTCCAAGTCAGTTCTTAGTGTAGAAAAGGTAGCTAAGATCTGGGAAATCCTTAATTCGAGTTAAGATGACATGAAACACTGTATGAATCCTATATTCTTTACTTAAAGGAGACTAGAGTGGTAAATGTGTGTTATACAAGGCAGAATACCATTGAAATAGAGAAAGAAACACGTTCGGCAGCTTTGGAAAGCCTTACAACTCACTGAAATGTAGTACTACACTCTATAACACAGTTGAGAGACAATGTTCCCGAGCTGCCTCAGTTCATAACAGTGCGTAGGAAGTTGTTTGATAAAGTGGGCAAAGCTTATACTTGGACCAGAAGGCAGAATATAGGAAACTACATGAAAACATGAATAATTCAGTGAAAATGACTGTAAACAGATGAGAGCTTGTTTAGAACAGCTGAAAGAGATTCTCCAAGTCAGTTCTTAGTGTAGAAAAGGTAGCTAAGATCTGGGAAATCCTTAATTCGAGTTAAGATGACATGAAACACTGTATGAATCCTATATTCTTTTCTTAAAGGAGACTAGAGTGGTAAATGAGTGTTATACAAGGCAGAATACCATTGAAATAGAGAAAGAAACACGTTCGGCAGCTTTGGAAAGCCTTACACTTCACTGAAATATAGTACTACACACAATAACACAGTTGAGAGACAATGTTCCCGAGCTGCCTCAGTTCATAACAGTGTGTAGGAAGTTGTTTGATAAAGTGGGCAAAGCTTATACTTGGACCAGAAGGCAGAATATAGGAAACTACATGAAAACATGGATAATTCAGAGAAAATGACTGTAAACAGATGAGAACTTGTTTAGAACAGATTAAAGAGATTCTCCAAGTCAGTTCTTAGTGTAGAAAAGGTTGCTAAGATCCGGGAAATCCTTAATTCGAGTTAAGATGACATGAAACACTGTATGAATCCTATATTCTTTACTTAAAGGAGACTAGAGTGGTAAATGTGTGTTATACAAGGCAGAATACCATTGAAATAGAGAAAGAAACACGTTCGGCAGCTTTGGAAAGCCTTACACTTCACTGAAATGTAGTACTACACTCTATAACACAGTTGATAGACAATGTTCCCGAGCTGCCTCAGTTCATAACAGTGTGTAGGAAGTTGTTTGATAAAGTGAGCAAAGCTTATACTTGGACCAGAAGGCAGAATATTGGAAACTACCTGAAAACATGGATAATTCAGAGAAAATGACTGTAAACAGATGAGAACTTGTTTAGAACAGCTCAAAGACATTCTCCAAGTCAGTTCTTAGTGTAGAAAAGGTAGCTAAGATATGGGAAATCCTTAATTCGAGTTAAGATGACATGAAACACTGTATGAATCCTATATTCTTTCCTTAAAGGAGACTAGAGTGGTAAATGTGTGTTATACAAGGCAGAATACCATTGAAATATAGAAAGAAACACGTTCGGCAGCTTTGGAAAGCCTTACACTTCACTGAAATGTAGTACTACACTCTATAACACAGTTGAGAGACAATGTTCCCGAGCTGCCTCAGTTCATAACAGTGTGTAGGAAGTTGTTTGATAAAGTGGGCAAAGCTTATACTTGGATCAGAAGGCAGAATATAGGAAACTACATGAAAACATGGATAATTCAGAGAAAATGACTGTAAACAGAGGAGAACTTGTTTAGAACAGCTCAAAGACATTCTCCAAGTCAGTTCTTAGTGTAGAAAAGGTAGCTAAGATATGGGAAATCCTTAATTCGAGTTAAGATGACATGAAACACTGTATGAATCCTATATTCTTTCCTTAAAGGAGACTAGAGTGGTAAATGTGTGTTATACAAGGCAGAATACCATTGAAATATAGAAAGAAACACGTTCGGCAGCTTTGGAAAGCCTTACACTTCACTGAAATGTAGTACTACACTCTATAACACAGTTGAGAGACAATGTTCCCGAGCTGCCTCAGTTCATAACAGTGTGTAGGAAGTTGTTTGATAAAGTGGGCAAAGCTTATACTTGGATCAGAAGGCAGAATATAGGAAACTACATGAAAACATGGATAATTCAGAGAAAATGACTGTAAACAGAGGAGAACTTGTTTAGAACAGCTGAAAGAGATTCTCCAAGTCAGTTCCTAGTGTAGAAAAGGTAGCTAAGATCCGTGATATCCTTAATTCGAGTTAAGATGACATGAAACACTGTATGAATCCTATATTTTTTACTTAAAGGAGACTAGAGTTGTAAATGTGTGTTATACAAGGCAGAATACCATTGAAATAGAGAAAGAAACACGTTCGGCAGCTTTGGAAAGCCTTACACTTCACTGAAATGTAGTACTACACTCTATAACACAGTTGAGAGACAGTGTTCCCAAGCTGCCTCAGTTCATAACAGTGTGTAGGAAGTTGTTTGATAAAGTGGGCAAAGCTTATACTTGGACCAGAAGGCAGAATATAGGAAACTACATGAAAACATGGATAATTCAGAGAAAATGACTGTAAACAGATGAGAACTTGTTTAGAACAGCTGAAACAGATTCTCCAAGTCAGTTCTTAGTGTAGAAAAGGTAGCTAAGATCCGGGAAATCCTTAATTCGAGTTAAGATGACATGAAACAATGTATGAATCCAATATTTTTTCCTTAAAGGAGACTAGAGTGGTAAATGTGTGTTATACAAGGCAGAATACCATTGAAATAGAGAAAGAAACACGTTCGGCAGCTTTGGAAAGCCTGACACTTTCCTGAAATGTAGTACTACACTCTATAACACAGTTGAGAGACAATGTTCCGGAGCTGCCTCAGTTCATAACAGTGTGTAGGAAGTTGTTTGATAAAGTGGGCAAAGCTTATACTTGGACCAGAAGGCAGAATATAGGAAACTACATGAAATCATGAAAAATTCAGTGAAAAAGACTGTAAACAGATGAGAGCTTGTTTAGAACAGCTGAAAGAGATTCTCCAAGTCAGTTCTTAGTGTAGAAAAGGTAGCTAAGATATGGGAAATCCTTAATTCGTGTTAAGATGACAAGAAACAATGTATGAATCCTATATTCTTTACTTAAAGGAGACTAGAGTGGTAAATGTGTGTTATACAAGGCAGAATACCATTGAAATAGAGAAAGAAACACGTTCGGCAGCTTTGGAAAGCCTTACAACTCACTGAAATGTAGTACTACACTCTATAACACAGTTGAGAGACAATGTTCCCGAGCTGCCTCAGTTCATAACAGTGTGTAGGAAGTTGTTTGATAAAGTGGGCAAAGCTTATACTTGGACCAGAAGGCAGAATATAGGAAACTACATGAAAACATGGATAATTCAGAGAAAATGACTGTAAACAGATGAGAACTTGTTTAGAACAGCTCAAAGACATTCTCCAAGTCAGTTCTTAGTGTAGAAAAGGTAGCTAAGATCTGGGAAATCCTTAATTCGAGTTAAGATGACATGAAACACTGTATGAATCCCATATTCTTTCCTTAAAGGAGACTAGAGTGGTAAATGTGTGTTATACAAGGCAGAATACCATTGAAATAGAGAAAGAAACACGTTCGGCAGCTTTGGAAAGCCTTACACTTCACTGAAATATAGTACTACACACAATAACACAGTTGAGAGACAATGTTCCCGAGCTGCCTCAGTTCATAACAGTGTGTAGGAAGTTGTTTGATAAAGTGGGCAAAGCTTATACTTGGACCAGAAGGCAGAATATAGGAAACTACATGAAAACATGGATAATTCAGAGAAAATGACTGTAAACAGAGGAGAACTTGTTTAGAACAGCTGAAAGAGATTCTCCAAGTCAGTTCCTAGTGTAAAAAAGGTAGCTAAGATCCGTGATATCCTTAATTCGAGTTAAGATGACATGAAACACTGTATGAATCCTATATTCTTTCCTTAAAGGAGACTAGAGTGGTAAATGTGTGTTATACAAGGCAGAATACCATTGAAATATAGAAAGAAACACGTTCGGCAGCTTTGGAAAGCCTTACACTTCACTGAAATGTAGTACTACACTCTATAACACAGTTGAGAGACAATGTTCCCGAGCTGCCTCAGTTCATAACAGTGTGTAGGAAGTTGTTTGATAAAGTGGGCAAAGCTTATACTTGGATCAGAAGGCAGAATATAGGAAACTACATGAAAACATGGATAATTCAGAGAAAATGACTGTAAACAGAGGAGAACTTGTTTAGAACAGCTCAAAGACATTCTCCAAGTCAGTTCTTAGTGTAGAAAAGGTAGCTAAGATATGGGAAATCCTTAATTCGAGTTAAGATGACATGAAACACTGTATGAATCCTATATTCTTTCCTTAAAGGAGACTAGAGTGGTAAATGTGTGTTATACAAGGCAGAATACCATTGAAATATAGAAAGAAACACGTTCGGCAGCTTTGGAAAGCCTTACACTTCACTGAAATGTAGTACTACACTCTATAACACAGTTGAGAGACAATGTTCCCGAGCTGCCTCAGTTCATAACAGTGTGTAGGAAGTTGTTTGATAAAGTGGGCAAAGCTTATACTTGGATCAGAAGGCAGAATATAGGAAACTACATGAAAACATGGATAATTCAGAGAAAATGACTGTAAACAGAGGAGAACTTGTTTAGAACAGCTGAAAGAGATTCTCCAAGTCAGTTCCTAGTGTAGAAAAGGTAGCTAAGATCCGTGATATCCTTAATTCGAGTTAAGATGACATGAAACACTGTATGAATCCTATATTTTTTACTTAAAGGAGACTAGAGTTGTAAATGTGTGTTATACAAGGCAGAATACCATTGAAATAGAGAAAGAAACACGTTCGGCAGCTTTGGAAAGCCTTACACTTCACTGAAATGTAGTACTACACTCTATAACACAGTTGAGAGACAGTGTTCCCAAGCTGCCTCAGTTCATAACAGTGTGTAGGAAGTTGTTTGATAAAGTGGGCAAAGCTTATACTTGGACCAGAAGGCAGAA